>NW_026904068.1:0-179857 GCF_024500275.1 Phycodurus eques | reverse complement strand
AAACTAAAGTGGGAACGAGGCCAGCGGACCGATGGTGAGGACTTGGTGGCCCCAAGATCCTGTGGTTGCGAGCGCCTAGTGGGTAGCACGCGATCAGCGACTCCTAGCACTCTGTAGTGGCGGCCCCTACGAGTAAACGACGTTGTGGTGCGTGGCGGAAACAAACGAGGGCAGGGTGGGGGGGGGGGGGGGGACAAGGTCCAGCGTTCAGGGCGAGATTTTTACAGGCCGTCCCCCCGGGAGCCACTCTGGACGGCGGTGGTCGGCCCGAGCGTTGAGTCCACTCCCGCGAGGCCCTAGCGTCTTAATGTTTTAAATGGGTGTGAAAGCACCGCAGAGTTTCTGTCCAGTCCACCATCCAGTAAGTCCAGTAGGTCGTAGGAGAAGTGGAAGTTATTCCAGAGTCACGGAGGATCCCCTCCTTCACATTGGCTTTAAATTGTTCAACATGGACGACCCCCCTATTCCCCCTGTGATTTTAGGCAAAGGGATTCTTTGTTTCTTCTTAGGCACCAGCCTGATATTTTCAGCTAACTGGGCTAAGATTTTAAACAAAAACCCAAACAAACGATCGGTGGGAATATTCCAGCTTTTTTCAGGGGCGAGGCCTCTTCCAAGCCGCCTTCATCTCGCGTTTGAGGTTCCGTCCGGGGCCCAACCCCTACCTCCCCCCCCGGCCACGCCACCGTAACGTAGTGCGATTGCTGAGCGTCAAAGCACTCGGTTTCGCTCCAGTAGGAGGCCTATATTGACTAAATTGTAACATCACAACCTATGTGACTTTGGCAGGACGTTCTAGCGCTTACTTTTGACCTAGTGCGCTAAGATTTGAAACAAACGATCGGTGGGAATCCAGCTTTCAGGGGAGGCCTCTTCCAAGCCTCTCGGAGGTTTGTGGGGCCGAACGGCGAGCGTTAAAGCACTCAGTTTCTCTCCAGTAGTCGGCCTTTATTGACTAAATTGTAACATGACGACCTATGTGACTTTGGCAAGACTTTTTAGCGCCTACGTTTTGAGCTAGTGGGCTAAGATTTGAAACAAACGATCGGTGGGAATCCAGCTTTCAGGGGAGGCCTCTCCGAGTCTCTGGACGGCTTTGGGGCCGAGCGGCGAGCGTTAAAGCACTCAGTTTCGGCTCCAGTAGTAGGCCTTATTGAATAAATTGTAACATGACGACCTATGTGATTTTGGCAGGACTTTTTAGCGCTTACTTTTGAGCTAGTTGGCTAAGATTTGAAACACATTATCGGTGGGAATCCAGCTTTCAGGGGAGTCCTCTCCCGAGTATCTGGACGGATGTGGGGCCGAACGGCGAGCGTTAAAGCACTCAGTTTCACTCGAGTACCATGACGACCGATTTGACTTCGGCACGACTTTAGGTCGCTTAATTTCAGCCTAGCGGGCTAGGAATTCACACAGACAATCCTTGGGAATCCAGCTTTCAGGGGAGGCCTCTCCCAAGCCTCTCAGAGGTCGTGA
Source organism: Phycodurus eques (assembly GCF_024500275.1). Lineage (NCBI taxonomy): Eukaryota > Metazoa > Chordata > Actinopteri > Syngnathiformes > Syngnathidae > Phycodurus > Phycodurus eques. The sequence continues at coordinate 178,378 of NW_026904068.1, read as the reverse complement.
GGCCGAACGGCGAGCGTCAAAGCACTCGGTTTCGCTCCAGTAGTAGGCCTTTATTGACTAAATTGTAACATGACGACCGATGTGATTTTGGCAGGACTTTTTAGCGCCTACTTTTCAGTTACTGGGCGAGGATTTGAAACAAAAGATCGGTGGGAATCCACCTTTCAGGGGAGGCCTCTTCCAAGCCGCTCGGAGGTCGTGGGGCCGAACGGCGAGCGTCAAAGCACTCGGTTTCGCTCCAGTAGGAGGCCTATATTGACTAAATTGTAACATCACAACCTATGTGACTTTGGCAGGACGTTTTTAGCGCTTACTTTTGACCTAGTGCGCTAAGATTTGAAACAAACGATCGGTGGGAATCCAGCTTTCAGGGGAGGCCTCTTCCCAAGCCTCTCGGAGGTTGTGGGGCCGAACGGCGAGCGTTAAAGCACTCAGTTTCTCTCCAGTAGTCGGCCTTTATTGACTAAATTGTAACATGACGACCTATGTGACTTTGGCAAGACCTTTTAGCGCCTACGTTTGAGCTAGTGGGCTAAGATTTGAGAAAAACGATCGGTGGGAATCCAGCTTTTAGGGGAGGCCGCTTCCAAGCCTCTCGGAGGTCGTGGGCCCGAACGGCGAGCGTCAAAGCACTCGGTTTCGCTCGAGTACCATGACGACCGATTTGACTTCGGCACGACTTTAGGTCGCCTAATTTCTGCCTAGCGGGCTAGGAATTTACACAGACAAGCCTTGGGAATCCAGCTTTCAGGGGAGGCCACTTCCAAGCCTCTCAGAGGTTGTGGGGCCTAACGGCGAGCGTCAAAGCACTCGGTTTCGCTCTAGTCTTCGGCCTTTATTGACTAAATTGTAACATGACAACCTATGTGACTTTGGCAGGACTTCTTAGCGCTTACTTTTGACCTAGTGCGCTAAGATTTGAAACAAACGATCGGTGGGAATCCAGCTTTCAGGGGAGTCCTCCCCCGAGTATCTGGACGGATGTGGGGCCGAACGGCGAGCGTTAAAGCACTCAGTTTCGCTCGAGTACCATGACGACCGATTTGACTTCGGCACGACTTTAGGTCGCTTAATTTCAGCCTAGCGGGCTAGGAATTCACACAGACAATCCTTGGGAATCCAGCTTTCAGGGGAGAACTCTTCCAAGCCTCTCACAGGTCGTGAGGCCGAACGGCGAGCGTCAAAGCATTCGGTTTCGCTCCAGTAGTAGGCCTTTATTGACTAAATTGTAACATGACGACCTATGTGACTTTGGCAAGACTTTTTAGCGCCTACGTTTGAGCTAGTGGGCTAAGATTTGAAACAAACGATCGGTGGGAATCCAGCTTTCAGGGGAGGCCTCCCCCGAGACTCTGGACGGCTGTGGGGCCGAGCGGCGAGCGTTAAAGCACTCAGTTTCGGTCCAGTAGGAGGCCTTTATTGGCTAAATTGTAACATGACGACCTATGTGATTTTGGCAGGACTTCTTAGCGCCTACTTTTCAGCTACTGGGCTAAGATTTTAAAGAAACGATCGGTGGGAATCCAGCTTTCAGGGGAGGCCTCTTCCAAGCCTCTCGGAGGTCGTGGGGCCGAACGGCGAGTGTCAAAGCACTCGGTTTCGCGCCAGTAGGAGGCCTATATTGACTAAATTGTAACATGACAACCTATGTGACTTTGGCAGGACGTTTTAGCGCTTACTTTTGACCTAGTGCGCTAAGATTTGAAACAAACGATCGGTGGGAATCCAGCTTTCCGGGTAGTCCTCCCCCGAGTCTCTGGACGGCTGTGGGGCCGAGCGGCGAGCGTTAAAGCACTCAGTTTCGCTCGAGTACGATGACGACCGATTTGACTTCGGCACGACGTTAGGTCGCTTAATTTCAGCCTAGCGGGCTAGGAATTCACACAGACAATCCTTGGGAATCCAGCTTTCAGGGGAGGCCTCTCCCAAGCCTCTCAGAGGTCGTGAGGCCGAACGGCGAGCGTCAAAGCACTCGGTTTCGCTCCAGTAGGAGGCCTATATTGACTAAATTGTAACATCACAACCTATGTGACTTTGGCAGGACGTTTTAGCGCTTACTTTTGACCTAGTGCGCTAAGATTTGAAACAAACGATCGGTGGGAATCCAGCTTTCAGGGGAGGCCTCCCCCGAGACTCTGGATGGCTGTGGGGCCGAGCGGCGTGCGTTAAAGCACTCAGTTTCGGTCCAGTAGGAGGCCTTTGTTGGCTAAATTGTAACATGACGACCTATGTGATTTTGGCAGGACTTCTTAGCGCCTACTTTTCAGCTACTGGGCTAAGATTTTAAAGAAACGATCGGTGGGAATCCAGCTTTCAGGGGAGGCCTCCCCCGAGACTCTGGATGGCTGTGGGGCCGAGCGGCGAGCGTTAAAGCACTCAGTTTCGGTCCAGTAGGAGGCCTTTGTTGGCTAAATTGTAACATGACGACCGATGTGATTTTGGCAGGACTTTTTAGCGCCTACTTTTCAGTTACTGGGCGAGGATTTGAAACAAAAGATCGGTGGGAATCCACCTTTCAGGGGAGGCCTCTTCCAAGCCGCTCGGAGGTCGTGGGGCCGAACGGCGAGCGTCAAAGCACTCGGTTTCGCTCCAGTAGGAGGCCTATATTGACTAAATTGTAACATCACAACCTATGTGACTTTGGCAGGACGTTTTAGCGCTTACTTTTGACCTAGTGCGCTAAGATTTGAAACAAACGATCGGTGGGAATCCTAGCTTTCAGGGGAGGCCTCCCCCGAGACTCTGGATGGCTGTGGGGCCGAGCGGCGAGCGTTAAAGCACTCAGTTTCGGTCCAGTAGGAGGCCTTTGTTGGCTAAATTGTAACATGACGACCTATGTGATTTTGGCAGGACTTCTTAGCGCCTACTTTTCAGCTACTGGGCTAAGATTTTAAAGAAACGATCGGTGGGAATCCAGCTTTCAGGGGAGGCCTCTTCCAAGCCTCTCGGAGGTCGTGGGGCCGAACGGCGAGTGTCAAAGCACTCGGTTTCGCGCCAGTAGGAGGCCTATATTGACTAAATTGTAACATGACAACCTATGTGACTTTGGCAGGACGTTTTAGCGCTTACTTTTGACCTAGTGCGCTAAGATTTGAAACAAACGATCGGTGGGAATCCAGCTTTCCGGGTAGTCCTCCCCCGAGTCTCTGGACGGCTGTGGGGCCGAGCGGCGAGCGTTAAAGCACTCAGTTTCGCTCGAGTACGATGACGACCGATTTGACTTCGGCACGACTTTAGGTCGCTTAATTTCAGCCTAGCGGGCTAGGAATTCACACAGACAATCCTTGGGAATCCAGCTTTCAGGGGAGGCATCTTCCAAGCCTCTCGGAGGTCGTGGGGCCGAACAGCGAGCGTTAAAGCACTCAGTTTCGGTCCAGTAGGAGGCCTTTATTGACTAAATTGTAACATGACTACCTATATGACTTTGGCAAGACTTTTTAGCGTCTACCTTTGAGCTAGTGGGCTAAGATTTGAGAAAAACGATCGGTGGGAATCCGGCTTTTAGGGGAGGCCGCTTCCAAGCCTCTCGGAGGTCGTGGGCCCGAACGGCGAGCGTCAAAGCACTCGGTTTCGCTCGAGTACCATGACGACCGATTTGACTTCGGCACGACTTTAGGTCGCCTAATTTCTGCCTAGCGGGCTAGGAATTTACACAGACAAGCCTTGGGAATCCAGCTTTCAGGGGAGGCCACTTCCAAGCCTCTCAGAGGTTGTGGGGCCTAACGGCGAGCGTCAAAGCACTCGGTTTCGCTCCAGTCTTAGGCCTTTATTGACTAAATTGTAACATGACAACCTATGTGACTTTGGCAGGACTTTTTAGCGCTTACTTTTGACCTAGTGCGCTAAGATTTGAAACAAACGATCGGTGGGAATCCAGCTTTCAGGGGAGTCCTCCCCCGAGTCTCTGGACGGCTTTGGGGCCGAGCGGCGAGCGTTAAAGCACTCAGTTTCGGTCCAGTAGTAGGCCTTTATTGAATAAATTGTAACATGACGACCTATGTGATTTTGGCAGGACTTTTTAGCGCTTACTTTTGAGCTAGTGGGCTAAGATTTGAAACACATTTTCGGTGGGAATCCAGCTTTCAGGGGAGTCCTCCCCCGAGTATCTGGACGGATGTGGGGCCGAACGGCGAGCGTTAAAGCACTCAGTTTCGCTCGAGTACCATGACGACCGATTTGACTTCGGCACGACTTTAGGTCGCTTAATTTCAGCCTAGCGGGCTAGGAATTCACACAGACAATCCTTGGGAATCCAGCTTTCAGGGGAGAACTCTTCCAAGCCTCTCAGAGGTCGTGAGGCCGAACGGCGAGCGTCAAAGCACTCAGTTTCGCTCCAGTAGTAGGCCTTTATTGACTAAATTGTAACATGACGACCGATGTGATTTTGGCAGGACTTTTTAGCGCCTACTTTTCAGTGACTGGGCGAGGATTTGAAACAAAAGATCGGTGGGAATCCACCTTTCAGGGGAGGCCTCTTCCAAGCCTCTCGGAGGTTGTGGGGCCGAACGGCGAGCGTTAAAGCACTCAGTTTCTCTCCAGTAGTCGGCCTTTATTGACTAAATTGTAACATGACGACCTATGTGACTTTGGCAAGACTTTTTAGCGCCTACGTTTGAGCTAGTGGGCTAAGATTTGAAACAAACGATCGGTGGGAATCCAGCTTTCAGGGGAGGCCTCCCCCGAGACTCTGGACGGCTGTGGGGCCGAGCGGCGAGTTTTAAAGCACTCAGTTTCGGTCCAGTAGGAGGCCTTTATTGGCTAAATTGTAACATGACGACCTATGTGATTTTGGCAGGACTTCTTAGCGCCTACTTTTCAGCTACTGGGCTAAGATTTTAAACAAACGATCGGTGGGAATCCAGCTTTCAGGGGAGGCCTCTTCCAAGCCGCTCGGAGGTCGTGGGGCCGAACGGCGAGCGTCAAAGCACTCGGTTTCGCTCCAGTAGGAGGCCTATATTGACTAAATTGTAACATCACAACCTATGTGACTTTGGCAGGACGTTTTAGCGCTTACTTTTGACCTAGTGCGCTAAGATTTGAAACAAACGATCGGTGGGAATCCAGCTTTCAGGGGAGGCCTCTTCCAAGCCTCTCAGAGGTTGTGGGGCCGAACGGCGAGCGTTAAAGCACTCAGTTTCTCTCCAGTAGTCGGCCTTTATTGACTAAATTTTAACATGACGACCTATGTGACTTTGGCAAGGCTTTTTAGCGCCTACGTTTGAGCTAGTGGGCTAAGATTTGAAACAAACGATCGGTGGGAATCCAGCTTTCAGGGGAGGCCTCTTCCAAGCCTCTCAGAGGTTGTGGGGCCTAACGGCGAGCGTCAAAGCACTCGGTTTCGCTCCAGTCTTAGGCCTTTATTGACTAAATTGTAACATGACAACCTATGTGACTTTGGCAGGACTTTTTAGCGCTTACTTTTGACCTAGTGCGCTAAGATTTGAAACAAACGATCGGTGGGAATCCAGCTTTCAGGGGAGTCCTCCCCCGAGTCTCTGGACGGCTTTGGGGCCGAGCGGCGAGCGTTAAAGCACTCAGTTTCGGTCCAGTAGTAGGCCTTTATTGAATAAATTGTAACATGACGACCTATGTGATTTTGGCAGGACTTTTTAGCGCTTACTTTTGAGCTAGTGGGCTAAGATTTGAAACACATTTTCGGTGGGAATCCAGCTTTCAGGGGAGTCCTCCCCCGAGTATCTGGACGGATGTGGGGCCGAACGGCGAGCGTTAAAGCACTCAGTTTCGCTCGAGTACCATGACGACCGATTTGACTTCGGCACGACTTTAGGTCGCTTAATTTCAGCCTAGCGGGCTAGGAATTCACACAGACAATCCTTGGGAATCCAGCTTTCAGGGGAGAACTCTTCCAAGCCTCTCAGAGGTCGTGAGGCCGAACGGCGAGCGTCAAAGCACTCAGGTTTCGCTCCAGTAGTAGGCCTTTATTGACTAAATTGTAACATGACGACCGATGTGATTTTGGCAGGACTTTTTAGCGCCTACTTTTCAGTGACTGGGCGAGGATTTGAAACAAAAGATCGGTGGGAATCCACCTTTCAGGGGAGGCCTCTTCCAAGCCTCTCGGAGGTTGTGGGGCCGAACGGCGAGCGTTAAAGCACTCAGTTTCTCTCCAGTAGTCGGCCTTTATTGACTAAATTGTAACATGACGACCTATGTGACTTTGGCAAGACTTTTTAGCGCCTACGTTTGAGCTAGTGGGCTAAGATTTGAAACAAACGATCGGTGGGAATCCAGCTTTCAGGGGAGGCCTCCCCCGAGACTCTGGACGGCTGTGGGGCCGAGCGGCGAGCTTTAAAGCACTCAGTTTCGGTCCAGTAGGAGGCCTTTATTGGCTAAATTGTAACATGACGACCTATGTGATTTTGGCAGGACTTCTTAGCGCCTACTTTTCAGCTACTGGGCTAAGATTTTAAACAAACGATCGGTGGGAATCCAGCTTTCAGGGGAGGCCTCTTCCAAGCCGCTCGGAGGTCGTGGGGCCGAACGGCGAGCGTCAAAGCACTCGGTTTCGCTCCAGTAGGAGGCCTATATTGACTAAATTGTAACATCACAACCTATGTGACTTTGGCAGGACGTTTTAGCGCTTACTTTTGACCTAGTGCGCTAAGATTTGAAACAAACGATCGGTGGGAATCCAGCTTTCAGGGGAGGCCTCTTCCAAGCCTCTCAGAGGTTGTGGGGCCGAACGGCGAGCGTTAAAGCACTCAGTTTCTCTCCAGTAGTCGGCCTTTATTGACTAAATTTTAACATGACGACCTATGTGACTTTGGCAAGGACTTTTTAGCGCCTACGTTTGAGCTAGTGGGCTAAGATTTGAAACAAACGATCGGTGGGAATCCAGCTTTCAGGGGAGGCCTCTCCCGAGTCTCTGGACGGCTTTGGGGCCGAGCGGCGAGCGTTAAAGCACTCAGTTTCGGTCCAGTAGTAGGCCTTTATTGAATAAATTGTAACATGACGACCTATGTGATTTTGGCAGGACTTTTTAGCGCTTACTTTTGAGCTAGTGGGCTAAGATTTGAAACACATTATCGGTGGGAATCCAGCTTTCAGGGGAGTCCTCCCCCGAGTATCTGGACGGATGTGGGGCCGAACGGCGAGCGTTAAAGCACTCAGTTTCACTCGAGTACCATGACGACCGATTTGACTTCGGCACGACTTTAGGTCGCTTAATTTCAGCCTAGCGGGCTAGGAATTCACACAGACAATCCTTGGGAATCCAGCTTTCAGGGGAGGCCTCTCCCAAGCCTCTCAGAGGTCGTGAGGCCGAACGGCGAGCGTCAAAGCACTCGGTTTCGCTCCAGTAGGAGGCCTATATTGACTAAATTGTAACATCACAACCTATGTGACTTTGGCAGGACGTTTTAGCGCTTACTTTTGACCTAGTGCGCTAAGATTTGAAACAAACGATCGGTGGGAATCCAGCTTTCAGGGGAGGCCTCCCCCGAGACTCTGGATGGCTGTGGGGCCGAGCGGCGAGCGTTAAAGCACTCAGTTTCGGTCCAGTAGGAGGCCTTTGTTGGCTAAATTGTAACATGACGACCTATGTGATTTTGGCAGGACTTCTTAGCGCCTACTTTTCAGCTACTGGGCTAAGATTTTAAAGAAACGATCGGTGGGAATCCAGCTTTCAGGGGAGGCCTCCCCCGAGACTCTGGATGGCTGTGGGGCCGAGCGGCGAGCGTTAAAGCACTCAGTTTCGGTCCAGTAGGAGGCCTTTGTTGGCTAAATTGTAACATGACGACCGATGTGATTTTGGCAGGACTTTTTAGCGCCTACTTTTCAGTTACTGGGCGAGGATTTGAAACAAAAGATCGGTGGGAATCCACCTTTCAGGGGAGGCCTCTTCCAAGCCGCTCGGAGGTCGTGGGGCCGAACGGCGAGCGTCAAAGCACTCGGTTTCGCTCCAGTAGGAGGCCTATATTGACTAAATTGTAACATCACAACCTATGTGACTTTGGCAGGACGTTTTAGCGCTTACTTTTGACCTAGTGCGCTAAGATTTGAAACAAACGATCGGTGGGAATCCAGCTTTCAGGGGAGGCCTCCCCCGAGACTCTGGATGGCTGTGGGGCCGAGCGGCGAGCGTTAAAGCACTCAGTTTCGGTCCAGTAGGAGGCCTTTGTTGGCTAAATTGTAACATGACGACCTATGTGATTTTGGCAGGACTTCTTAGCGCCTACTTTTCAGCTACTGGGCTAAGATTTTAAAGAAACGATCGGTGGGAATCCAGCTTTCAGGGGAGGCCTCTTCCAAGCCTCTCGGAGGTCGTGGGGCCGAACGGCGAGTGTCAAAGCACTCGGTTTCGCGCCAGTAGGAGGCCTATATTGACTAAATTGTAACATGACAACCTATGTGACTTTGGCAGGACGTTTTAGCGCTTACTTTTGACCTAGTGCGCTAAGATTTGAAACAAACGATCGGTGGGAATCCAGCTTTCCGGGTAGTCCTCCCCCGAGTCTCTGGACGGCTGTGGGGCCGAGCGGCGAGCGTTAAAGCACTCAGTTTCGCTCGAGTACGATGACGACCGATTTGACTTCGGCACGACTTTAGGTCGCTTAATTTCAGCCTAGCGGGCTAGGAATTCACACAGACAATCCTTGGGAATCCAGATTTCAGGGGAGGCCTCTTCCAAGCCTCTCGGAGGTCGTGGGGCCGAACAGCGAGCGTTAAAGCACTCAGTTTCGGTCCAGTAGGAGGCCTTTATTGACTAAATTGTAACATGACTACCTATATGACTTTGGCAAGACTTTTTAGCGCCTACCTTTGAGCTAGTGGGCTAAGATTTGAGAAAAACGATCGGTGGGAATCCGGCTTTTAGGGGAGGCCGCTTCCAAGCCTCTCGGAGGTCGTGGGCCCGAACGGCGAGCGTCAAAGCACTCGGTTTCGCTCGAGTACCATGACGACCGATTTGACTTCGGCACGACTTTAGGTCGCCTAATTTCTGCCTAGCGGGCTAGGAATTTACACAGACAAGCCTTGGGAATCCAGCTTTCAGGGGAGGCCACTTCCAAGCCTCTCAGAGGTTGTGGGGCCTAACGGCGAGCGTCAAAGCACTCGGTTTCGCTCCAGTCTTAGGCCTTTATTGACTAAATTGTAACATGACAACCTATGTGACTTTGGCAGGACTTTTTAGCGCTTACTTTTGACCTAGTGCGCTAAGATTTGAAACAAACGATCGGTGGGAATCCAGCTTTCAGGGGAGTCCTCCCCGAGTCTCTGGACGGCTTTGGGGCCGAGCGGCGAGCGTTAAAGCACTCAGTTTCGGTCCAGTAGTAGGCCTTTATTGAATAAATTGTAACATGACGACCTATGTGATTTTGGCAGGACTTTTTAGCGCTTACTTTTGAGCTAGTGGGCTAAGATTTGAAACACATTATCGGTGGGAATCCAGCTTTCAGGGGAGTCCTCCCCCGAGTATCTGGACGGATGTGGGGCCGAACGGCGAGCGTTAAAGCACTCAGTTTCACTCGAGTACCATGACGACCGATTTGACTTCGGCACGACTTTAGGTCGCTTAATTTCAGCCTAGCGGGCTAGGAATTCACACAGACAATCCTTGGGAATCCAGCTTTCAGGGGAGGCCTCTCCCAAGCCTCTCAGAGGTCGTGAGGCCGAACGGCGAGCGTCAAAGCACTCGGTTTCGCTCCAGTAGTAGGCCTTTATTGACTAAATTGTAACATGACGACCGATGTGATTTTGGCAGGACTTTTTAGCGCCTACTTTTCAGTTATTGGGCGAGGATTTGAAACAAAAGATCGGTGGGAATCCACCTTTCAGGGGAGGCCTCTTCCAAGCCGCTCGGAGGTCGTGGGGCCGAACGGCGAGCGTCAAAGCACTCGGTTTCGCTCCAGTAGGAGGCCTATATTGACTAAATTGTAACATCACAACCTATGTGACTTTGGCAGGACGTTTTAGCGCTTACTTTTGACCTAGTGCGCTAAGATTTGAAACAAACGATCGGTGGGAATCCAGCTTTCAGGGGAGGCCTCTTCCAAGCCTCTCGGAGGTTGTGGGGCCGAACGGCGAGCGTTAAAGCACTCGGTTTCTCTCCAGTAGTCGGCCTTTATTGACTAAATTGTAACATGACGACCTATGTGACTTTGGCAAGACTTTTTAGCGCCTACGTTTGAGCTAGTGGGCTAAGATTTGAAACAAACGATCGGTGGGAATCCAGCTTTCAGGGGAGGCCTCTCCCGAGACTCTGGACGGCTGTGGGGCCGAGCGGCGAGCGTTAAAGCACTCAGTTTCGGTCCAGTAGGAGGCCTTTATTGGCTAAATTGTAACATGACGACCTATGTGATTTTGGCAGGACTTCTTAGCGCCTACTTTTCAGCTACTGGGCTAAGATTTTAAACAAACGATCGGTGGGAATCCAGCTTTCAGGGGAGGCCTCTTCCAAGCCTCTCGGAGGTCGTGGGGCCGAACGGCGAGTGTCAAAGCACTCGGTTTCGCTCCAGTAGGAGGCCTATATTGACTAAATTGTAACATGACAACCTATGTGACTTTGGCAGGACGTTTTAGCGCTTACTTTTGACCTAGTGCGCTAAGATTTGAAACAAACGATCGGTGGGAATCCAGCTTTCCGGGTAGTCCTCCCCCGAGTCTCTGGACGGCTGTGGGGCCGAGCGGCGAGCTTTAAAGCACTCAGTTTCGCTCGAGTACCATGACGACCAATTTGACTTCGGCACGACTTTAGGTCGCTTAATTTCAGCCTAGCGGGCTAGGAATTCACACAGACAATCCTTGGGAATCCAGCTTTCAGGGGAGGCCTCTTCCAAGCCTCTCGGAGGTCGTGGGGCCGAACAGCGAGCGTTAAAGCACTCAGTTTCGGTCCAGTAGGAGGCCTTTATTGACTAAATTGTAACATGACTACCTATATGACTTTGGCAAGACTTTTTAGCGCCTACCTTTGAGCTAGTGGGCTAAGATTTGAGAAAAACGATCGGTGGGAATCCGGCTTTTAGGGGAGGCCGCTTCCAAGCAACTCGGAGGTCGTGGGCCCGAACGGCGAGCGTCAAAGCACTCGGTTTTGCTCGAGTACCATGACGACCGATTTGACTTCGGCACGACTTTAGGTCGCCTAATTTCTGCCTAGCGGGCTAGGAATTTACACAGACAAGCCTTGGGAATCCAGCTTTCAGGGGAGGCCACTTCCAAGCCTCTCAGAGGTTGTGGGGCCTAACGGCGAGCGTCAAAGCACTCGGTTTCGCTCCAGTCTTAGTCCTTTATTTACTAAATTGTAACATGACAACCTATGTGACTTTGGCAGGACTTTTTAGCGCTTACTTTTGACCTAGTGCGCTAAGATTTGAAACAAACGATCGGTGGGAATCCAGCTTTCCGGGTAGTCCTCCCCCGAGTCTCTGGACGGCTGTGGGGCCGAGCGGCGAGCGTTAAAGCACTCAGTTTCGGTCCAGTAGCAGGCCTTTATTGAATAAATTGTAACATGACGACCTATGTGATTTTGGCAGGACTTTTTAGCGCTTACTTTTGAGCTAGTGGGCTAAGATTTGAAACACATTATCGGTGGGAATCCAGCTTTCAGGGGAGTCCTCCCCCGAGTATCTGGACGGATGTGGGGCCGAACGGCGAGCGTTAAAGCACTCAGTTTCGCTAGATTACCATGACGACCGATTTGACTTCGGCACGACTTTAGGGCGCTTAATTTCAGCCTAGCGGGCTAGGAATTCACACAGACAATCCTTGGGAATCCAGCTTTCAGGGGAGGCCTCTTCCAAGCCTCTCGGAGGTTGTGGGGCCGAACGGCGAGCGTTAAAGCACTCAGTTTCTCTCCAGTAGTCGGCCTTTATTGACTAAATTGTAACATGACGACCTATGTGACTTTGGCAAGACTTTTTAGCGCCTACGTTTGAGCTAGTGGGCGAAGATTTGAAACAAACGATCGGTGGGAATCCGGCTTTTAGGGGAGGCCTCTTCCAAGCCTCTCGGAGGTCGTGGGGCCGAACGGCGAGTGTCAAAGCACTCGGTTTCGCTCCAGTAGGAGGCCTATATTGACTAAATTGTAACATGACAATCTATGTGACTTTGGCAGGACGTTTTAGCACTTACTTTTGACCTAGTGCGCTAAGATTTGAAACAAACGATCGGTGGGAATCCAGCTTTCCGGGTAGTCCTCCCCCGAGTCTCTGGACGGCTGTGGGGCCGAGCGGCGAGCGTTAAAGCACTCAGTTTCGCTCGAGTACCATGACGACCGATTTGACTTCGGCACGACTTTAGGTCGCTTAATTTCAGCCTAGCGGGCTAGGAATTCACACAGACAATCCTTGGGAATCCAGCTTTCAGGGGAGGCCTCTTCCAAGCCTCTCGGAGGTCGTGGGGCCGAACAGCGAGCGTTAAAGCACTCAGTTTCGGTCCAGTAGGAGGCCTTTATTGACTAAATTGTAACATGACTACCTATATGACTTTGGCAAGACTTTTTAGCGCCTACCTTTGAGCTAGTGGGCTAAGATTTGAGAAAAACGATCGGTGGGAATCCAGCTTTTAGGGGAGGCCGCTTCCAAGCCTCTCGGAGGTCGTGGGCCCGAACGGCGAGCGTCAAAGCACTCGGTTTCGCTCGAGTACCATGACGACCGATTTGACTTCGGCACGACTTTAGGTCGCCTAATTTCTGCCTAGCGGGCTAGGAATTTACACAGACAAGCCTTGGGAATCCAGCTTTCAGGGGAGGCCACTTCCAAGCCTCTCAGAGGTTGTGGGGCCTAACGGCGAGCGTCAAAGCACTCGGTTTCGCTCTAGTCTTAGGCCTTTATTGACTAAATTGTAACATGACAACCTATGTGACTTTGGCAGGACTTTTTAGCGCTTACTTTTGACCTAGTGCGCTAAGATTTGAAACAAACGATCGGTGGGAATCCAGCTTTCAGGGGAGTCCTCCCCCGAGTATCTGGACGGATGTGGGGCCGAACGGCGAGCGTTAAAGCACTCAGTTTCGCTCGAGTACCATGACGACCGATTTGACTTCGGCACGACTTTAGGTCGCTTAATTTCAGCCTAGCGGGCTAGGAATTCACACAGACAATCCTTGGGAATCCAGCTTTCAGGGGAGAACTCTTCCAAGCCTCTCAGAGGTCGTGAGGCCGAACGGCGAGCGTCAAAGCACTCTGTTTCGCTCCAGTAGTCGGCCTTTATTGACTAAATTGTAACATGACGACCTATGTGATTTTGGCAGGACTTCTTAGCGCCTACTTTTCAGCTACTGGGCTAAGATTTTAAACAAACGATCGGTGGGAATCCAGCTTTCAGGGGAGGCCTCTTCCAAGCCTCTCGGAGGTCGTGGGGCCGAACGGCGAGCATCAAAGCACTCGGTTTCGCTCCAGTAGGAGGCCTATATTGACTAAATTGTAACATGACAATCTATGTGACTTTGGCAGGACGTTTTAGCACTTACATTTGACCTAGTGCGCTAAGATTTGAAACAAACGATCGGTGGTAATCCAGCTTTCCGGGTAGTCCTCCCCCGAGTCTCTGGACGGCTGTGGGGCCGAGCGGCGAGCGTTAAAGCACTCAGTTTCGCTCGAGTACCATGACGACCGATTTGACTTCGGCACGACTTTAGGTCGCTTAATTTCAGCCTAGCGGGCTAGGAATTCACACAGACAATCCTTGGGAATCCAGCTTTCAGGGGAGGCCTCTTCCAAGCCTCTCGGAGGTCGTGGGGCCGAACAGCGAGCGTTAAAGCACTCAGTTTCGGTCCAGTAGGAGGCCTTTATTGACTAAATTGTAACATGACTACCTATATGACTTTGGCAAGACTTTTTAGCGCCTACCTTTGAGCTAGTGGGCTAAGATTTGAGAAAAACGATCGGTGGGAATCCAGCTTTTAGGGGAGGCCGCTTCCAAGCCTCTCGGAGGTCGTGGGCCCGAACGGCGAGCGTCAAAGCACGCGGTTTCGCTCGAGTACCATGACGACCGATTTGACTTCGGCACGACTTTAGGTCGCCTAATTTCTGCCTAGCGGGCTAGGAATTTACACAGACAAGCCTTGGGAATCCAGCTTTCAGGGGAGGCCACTTCCAAGCCTCTCAGAGGTTGTGGGGCCTAACGGCGAGCGTCAAAGCACTCGGTTTCGCTCTAGTCTTAGGCCTTTATTGACTAAATTGTAACATGACAACCTATGTGACTTTGGCAGGACTTTTTAGCGCTTACTTTTGACCTAGTGTGCTAAGATTTGAAACAAACGATCGGTGGGAATCCAGCTTTCAGGGGAGTCCTCCCCCGAGTATCTGGACGGATGTGGGGCCGAACGGCGAGCGTTAAAGCACTCAGTTTCGCTCGAGTACCATGACGACCGATTTGACTTCGGCACGACTTTAGGTCGCTTAATTTCAGCCTAGCGGGCTAGGAATTCACACAGACAATCCTTGGGAATCCAGCTTTCAGGGGAGAACTCTTCCAAGCCTCTCACAGGTCGTGAGGCCGAACGGCGAGCGTCAAAGCACTCGGTTTCGCTCCAGTAGTAGGCCATTATTGACTAAATTGTAACATGACGACCGATGTGATTTTGGCAGGACTTTTTAGCGCCTACTTTTCAGTTACTGGGCGAAGATTTGAAACAAACGATCGGTGGGAATCCAGCTTTCAGGGGAGGCCTCTTCCAAGCCTCTCGGAGGTTGTGGGGCCGAACGGCGAGCGTTAAAGCACTCAGTTTCTCTCCAGTAGTCGGCCTTTATTGACTAAATTGTAACATGACGACCTATGTGACTTTGGCAAGACTTTTTAGCGCCTACGTTTGAGCTAGTGGGCTAAGATTTGAAACAAACGATCGGTGGGAATCCAGCTTTCAGGGGAGGCCTCCCCCGAGACTCTGGACGGCTGTGGGGCCGAGCGGCGAGCGTTAAAGCACTCAGTTTCGGTCCAGTAGGAGGCCTTTATTGGCTAAATTGTAACATGACGACCTATGTGATTTTGGCAGGACTTCTTAGCGCCTACTTTTCAGCTACTGGGCTAAGATTTTAAACAAACGATCGGTGGGAATCCAGCTTTCAGGGGAGGCCTCTTCCAAGCCTCTCGGAGGTCGTGGGGCCGAACGGCGAGTGTCAAAGCACTCGGTTTCGCTCCAGTAGGAGGCCTATATTGACTAAATTGTAACATGACAACCTATGTGACTTTGGCAGGACGTTTTAGCGCTTACTTTTGACCTAGTGCGCTAAGATTTGAAACAAACGATCGGTGGGTATCCAGCTATCCGGGTAGTCCTCCCCCGAGTCTCTGGACGGCTGTGGGGCCGAGCGGCGAGCGTTAAAGCACTCAGTTTCGCTCGAGTACCATGACGACCGATTTGACTTCGGCACGACTTTAGGTCGCTTAATTTCAGCCTAGCGGGCTAGGAATTCACACAGACAATCCTTGGGAATCCAGCTTTCAGGGGAGGCCTCTTCCAAGCCTCTCGGAGGTCGTGGGGCCGAACAGCGAGCGTTAAAGCACTCAGTTTCGGTCCAGTAGGAGGCCTTTATTGACTAAATTGTAACATGACTACCTATTTGATTTTGGCAGGACTTTTTAGTGCTTACTTTTGAGCTAGTGGGCTAAGATTTGAAACACATTATCGGTGGGAATCCAGCTTTCAGGGGAGGCCTCCCCCGAGTCTCTGGACGGCTTTGGGGCCGAGCGGCGAGCGTTAAAGCACTCAGTTTCGGTCCAGTAGTAGGCCTTTATTGAATAAATTGTAACATGACGACCTATTTGATTTTGGCAGGACTTTTTAGTGCTTACTTTTGAGCTAGTGGGCTAAGATTTGAAACACATTATCGGTGGGAATCCAGCTTTCAGGGGAGTCCTCCCCCGAGTATCTGGACGGATGTGGGGCCGAACGGCGAGCGTTAAAGCACTCAGTTTCGCTCGAGTACCATGACGACCGATTTGACTTCGGCACGACTTTAGGTTGCTTAATTTCAGCCTAGCGGGCTAGGAATTCACACAGACAATCCTTGGGAATCCAGCTTTCAGGGGAGAACTCTTCCAAGCCTCTCAGAGGTCGTGAGGCCGAACGGCGAGCGTCAAAGCACTCGGTTTCGCTCCAGTAGTAGGCCTTTATTGACTAAATTGTAACATGACGACCGATGTGATTTTGGCAGGACTTTTTAGCGCCTACTTTTCAGTTACTGGGCGAGGATTTGAAACAAAAGATCGGTGGGAATCCACCTTTCAGGGGAGGCCTCTTCCAAGCCTCTCGGAGGTTGTGGGGCCGAACGGCGAGCGTTAAAGCACTCAGTTTCTCTCCAGTAGTCGGCCTTTATTGACTAAATTGTAACATGACGACCTATGTGACTTTGGCAAGACTTTTTAGCGCCTACGTTTGAGCTAGTGTGCTAAGATTTGAAACAAACGATCGGTGGGAATCCAGCTTTCAGGGGAGGCCTCCCCCGAGACTCTGGACGGCTGTGGGGCCGAGCGGCGAGCGTTAAAGCACTCAGTTTCGGTCCAGTAGGAGGCCTTTATTGGCTAAATTGCAACATGACGACCTATGTGATTTTGGCAGGACTTCTTAGCGCCTACTTTTCAGCTACTGGGCTAAGATTTTAAACAAACGATCGGTGGGAATCCAGCTTTCAGGGGAGGCCTCTTCCAAGCCGCTCGGAGGTCGTGGGGCCGAACGGCGAGCGTCAAAGCACTTGGTTTCGCTCCAGTAGGAGGCCTATATTGACTAAATTGTAACATCACAACCTATGTGACTTTGGCAGGACGTTTTAGCGCTTACTTTTGACCTAGTGCGCTAAGATTTGAAACAAACGATCGGTGGGAATCCAGCTTTCAGGGGAGGCCTCTTCCAAGCCTCTCGGAGGTTGTGGGGCCGAACGGCGAGCGTTAAAGCACTCAGTTTCTCTCCAGTAGTCGGCCTTTATTGACTAAATTGTAACATGACGACCTATGTGATTTTGGCAAGACGTTTTAGCGCCTACGTTTGAGCTAGTGGGCTAAGATTTGAAACAAACGATCGGTGGGAATCCAGCTTTCAGGGGAGGCCTCTCCCGAGTCTCTGGACGGCTTTGGGGCCGAGCGGCGAGCGTTAAAGCACTCTGTTTCGGTCCAGTAGTAGGCCTTTATTGAATAAATTGTAACATGACGACCTATGTGATTTTGGCAGGACTTCTTAGCGCCTTACTTTTGAGCTAGTGGGCTAAGATTTGAAACACATTATCGGTGGGAATCCAGCTTTCAGGGGAGTCCTCCCCCGAGTATCTGGACGGATGTGGGGCCGAACGGCGAGCGTTAAAGCACTCAGTTTCGCTCGAGTACCATGACGACCGATTTGACTTCGGCACGACTTTAGGTCGCTTAATTTCAGCCTAGCGGGCTAGGAATTAACACAGACAATCCTTGGGAATCCAGCTTTCAGGGGAGGCCTCTTCCAAGCCTCTCGGAGGTCGTGGGGCCGAACAGCGAGCGTTAAAGCACTCGGTTTCGCTCCAGTAGTAGGCCATTATTGACTAAATTGTAACATGACGACCGATGTGATTTTGGCAGGACTTTTTAGCGCCTACTTTTCAGTTACTGGGCGAAGATTTGAAACAAACGATCGGTGGGAATCCAGCTTTCAGGGGAGGCCTCTTCCAAGCCTCTCGGAGGTTGTGGGGCCGAACGGCGAGCGTTAAAGCACTCAGTTTCTCTCCAGTAGTCGGCCTTTATTGACTAAATTGTAACATGACGACCTATGTGACTTTGGCAAGACTTTTTAGCGCCTACGTTTGAGCTAGTGGGCTAAGATTTGAAACAAACGATCGGTGGGAATCCAGCTTTCAGGGGAGGCCTCCCCCGAGACTCTGGACGGCTGTGGGGCCGAGCGGCGAGCGTTAAAGCACTCAGTTTCGGTCCAGTAGGAGGCCTTTATTGGCTAAATTGTAACATGACGACCTATGTGATTTTGGCAGGACTTCTTAGCGCCTACTTTTCAGCTACTGGGCTAAGATTTTAAACAAACGATCGGTGGGTATCCAGCTATCCGGGTAGTCCTCCCCCGAGTCTCTGGACGGCTGTGGGGCCGAGCGGCGAGCGTTAAAGCACTCAGTTTCGCTCGAGTACCATGACGACCGATTTGACTTCGGCACGACTTTAGGTCGCTTAATTTCAGCCTAGCGGGCTAGGAATTAACACAGACAATCCTTGGGAATCCAGCTTTCAGGGGAGGCCTCTTCCAAGCCTCTCGGAGGTCGTGGGGCCGAACAGCGAGCATTAAAGCACTCAGTTTCGGTCCAGTAGGAGGCCTTTATTGACTAAATTGTAACATGACTACCTATATGACTTTGGCAAGACTTTTTAGCGCCTACCTTTGAGCTAGTGGGCTAAGATTTGAGAAAAACGATCGGTGGGAATCCGGCTTTTAGGGGAGGCCGCTTCCAAGAATCTCGGAGGTCGTGGGCCCGAACGGCGAGCGTCAAAGCACTCGGTTTCGCTCGAGTACCATGACGACCGATTTGACTTCGGCACGACTTTAGGTCGCCTAATTTCTGCCTAGCGGGCTAGGAATTTACACAGACAAGCCTTGGGAATCCAGCTTTCAGGGGAGGCCACTTCCAAGCCTCTCAGAGGTTGTGGGGCCTAACGGCGAGCGTCAAAGCACTCGGTTTCGCTCCAGTCTTAGGCCTTTATTGACTAAATTGTAACATGACAACCTATGTGACTTTGGCAGGACTTTTTAGCGCTTACTTTTGACCTAGTGCGCTAAGATTTTAAACAAACGATCGGTGGGAATCCAGCTTTCAGGGGAGTCCTCCCCCGAGTCTCTGGACGGCTTTGGGGCCGAGCGGCGAGCGTTAAAGCACTCAGTTTCGGTCCAGTAGTAGGCCTTTATTGAATAAATTGTAACATGACGACCTATGTGATTTTGGCAGGACTTTTTTGCGCTTACTTTTGAGCTAGTGGGCTAAGATTTGAAACACATTATCGGTGGGAATCCAGCTTTCAGGGGAGTCCTCCCCCGAGTATCTGGACGGATGTGGGGCCGAACGGCGAGCGTTAAAGCACTCAGTTTCGCTCGAGTACCATGACGACCGATTTGACTTCGGCACGACTTTAGGTTGCTTAATTTCAGCCTAGCGGGCTAGGAATTCACACAGACAATCCTTGGGAATCCAGCTTTCAGGGGAGAACTCTTCCAAGCCTCTCAGAGGTCGTGAGGCCGAACGGCGAGCGTCAAAGCACTCGGTTTCGCTCCAGTATCAGGCCTTTATTGACTAAATTGTAACATGACGACCGATGTGATTTTGGCAGGACTTTTTAGCGCCTACTTTTCAGTTACTGGGCGAGGATTTGAAAAAAAAGATCGGTGGGAATCCACCTTTCAGGGGAGGCCTCTTCCAAGCCTCTCGGAGGTTGTGGGGCCTAACGGCGAGCGTTAAAGCACTCAGTTTCTCTCCAGTAGTCGGCCTTTATTGACTAAATTGTAACATGACGACCTATGTGACTTTGGCAAGACTTTTTAGCGCCTACGTTTGAGCTAGTGTGCTAAGATTTGAAACAAACGATCGGTGGGAATCCAGCTTTCAGGGGAGGCCTCCCCCGAGACTCTGGACGGCTGTGGGGCCGAGCGGCGAGCGTTAAAGCACTCAGTTTCGGTCCAGTAGGAGGCCTTTATTGGCTAAATTGTAACATGACGACCTATGTGATTTTGGCAGGACTTCTTAGCGCCTACTTTTCAGCTACTGGGCTAAGATTTTAAACAAACGATCGGTGGGAATCCAGCTTTCAGGGGAGGCCTCTTCCAAGCCGCTCGGAGGTCGTGGGGCCGAACGGCGAGCGTCAAAGCACTCGGTTTCGCTCCAGTAGGAGGCCTATATTGACTAAATTGTAACATCACAACCTATGTGACTTTGGCAGGACGTTTTAGCGCTTACTTTTGACCTAGTGCGCTAAGATTTGAAACAAACGATCGGTGGGAATCCAGCTTTCAGGGGAGGCCTCTTCCAAGCCTCTCGGAGGTTGTGGGGCCGAACGGCGAGCGTTAAAGCACTCAGTTTCTCTCCAGTAGTCGGCCTTTATTGACTAAATTGTAACATGACGACCTATGTGATTTTGGCAGGACTTCTTAGCGCCTACTTTTCAGCTACTGGGCTAAGATTTTAAACAAACGATCGGTGGGAATCCAGCTTTCAGGGGAGGCCTCTTCCAAGCCGCTCGGAGGTCGTGGGGCCGAACGGCGAGCGTCAAAGCACTCGGTTTCGCTCCAGTAGGAGGCCTATATTGACTAAATTGTAACATCACAACCTATGTGACTTTGGCAGGACGTTTTAGCGCTTACTTTTGACCTAGTGCGCTAAGATTTGAAACAAACGATCGGTGGGAATCCAGCTTTCAGGGGAGGCCTCTTCCAAGCCTCTCGGAGGTTGTGGGGCCGAACGGCGAGCGTTAAAGCACTCAGTTTCTCTCCAGTAGTCGGCCTTTATTGACTAAATTGTAACATGACGACCTATGTGATTTTGGCAAGACTTTTTAGCGCCTACGTTTGAGCTAGTGGGCTAAGATTTGAAACAAACGATCGGTGGGAATCCAGCTTTCAGGGGAGGCCTCTCCCGAGTCTCTGGACGGCTTTGGGGCCGAGCGGCGAGCGTTAAAGCACTCAGTTTCGGTCCAGTAGTAGGCCTTTATTGAATAAATTGTAACATGACGACCTATGTGATTTTGGCAGGACTTTTTAGCGCTTACTTTTGAGCTAGTGGGCTAAGATTTGAAACACCTTATCGGTGGGAATCCAGCTTTCAGGGGAGTCCTCCCCTGAGTATCTGGACGGATGTGGGGCCGAACGGCGAGCGTTAAAGCACTCAGTTTCGCTCGAGTACCATGACGACCGATTTGACTTCGGCACGACTTTAGGTCGCTTAATTTCAGCCTAGCGGGCTAGGAATTAACACAGACAATCCTTGGGAATCCAGCTTTCAGGGGAGGCCTCTTCCAAGCCTCTCGGAGGTCGTGGGGCCGAACAGCGAGCGTTAAAGCACTCAGTTTCGGTCCAGTAGGAGGCCTTTATTGACTAAATTGTAACATGACTACCTATATGACTTTGGCAAGACTTTTTAGCGCCTACCTTTGAGCTAGTGGGCTAAGATTTGAGAAAAACGATCGGTGGGAATCCGGCTTTTAGGGGAGGCCGCTTCCAAGAATCTCGGAGGTCGTGGGCCCGAACGGCGAGCGTCAAAGCACTCGGTTTCGCTCGAGTACCATGACGACCGATTTGACTTCGGCACGACTTTAGGTCGCCTAATTTCTGCCTAGCGGGCTAGGAATTTACACAGACAAGCCTTGGGAATCCAGCTTTCAGGGGAGGCCACTTCCAAGCCTCTCAGAGGTTGTGGGGCCTAACGGCGAGCGTCAAAGCACTCGGTTTCGCTCCAGTCTTAGGCCTTTATTGACTAAATTGTAACATGACAACCTATGTGACTTTGGCAGGACTTTTTAGCGCTTACTTTTGACCTAGTGCGCTAAGATTTTAAACAAACGATCGGTGGGAATCCAGCTTTCAGGGGAGTCCTCCCCCGAGTCTCTGGACGGCTTTGGGGCCGAGCGGCGAGCGTTAAAGCACTCAGTTTCGGTCCAGTAGTAGGCCTTTATTGAATAAATTGTAACATGACGACCTATGTGATTTTGGCAGGACTTTTTTGCGCTTACTTTTGAGCTAGTGGGCTAAGATTTGAAACACATTATCGGTGGGAATCCAGCTTTCAGGGGAGTCCTCCCCCGAGTATCTGGACGGATGTGGGGCCGAACGGCGAGCGTTAAAGCACTCAGTTTCGCTCGAGTACCATGACGACCGATTTGACTTCGGCACGACTTTAGGTCGCTTAATTTCAGCCTAGCGGGCTAGGAATTCACACAGACAATCCTTGGGAATCCAGCTTTCAGGGGAGAACTCTTCCAAGCCTCTCAGAGGTCGTGAGGCCGAACGGCGAGCGTCAAAGCACTCGGTTTCGCTCCAGTAGTAGGGTTTTATTGACTAAATTGTAACATGACGACCTATGTGACTTTGGCAGGACTTTTTAGCGCCTACTTTTCAGCTACTGGGCGAAGATTTGAAACAAACGATCGGTGGGAATCCAGCTTTCAGGGGAATCCTCCCCCGAGTCTCTGGACGGCTTTGGGGCCGAGTGGCGAGCGTTAAAGCACTTGGTTTCTCTCCAGTAGTAGGCCTTTATTGACTAAATTGTAACATGACGACCTATGTGACTTTGGCAGGACATTTTAGCGCCTAGTTTTGAGCTAGTGGGCTAAGATTTGAAACAAATGATCGGTGGGAATCCAGCTTTCAGGGGAAGCCTCACCCGAGTCTCTGGACGGCTGTGGGGCCGAGCGGCGAGCGTTAAAGCACTCAGTTTCGGTCCAGTAGGAGGCCTTTATTGAGTAAATTGTAACATGACGACCTATGTGATTTTGGCAGGACTTTTTAGCGCCTGCTTTTGAGCTACTGAGCTAAGATTTGAAACAAACGATCGGTGGGAATCCAGCTTTCAGGGGAGGCCTCCCCCGAGTCTCTGGACGGCTATGGGGCCGAGCGGCGAGCGTTAAAGCACTCGGTTTCTCTCCAGTAGTAGGCCTTTATTGACTAAATTGTAACATGACGACCTATGTAATTTGGCAGGACTTTTTAGCGCCTACTTTTCAGCTACTGGACTAAGATTTGAAACAAACGATCGGTGGGAATCCAGCTTTCAGGGGAGGCCTCTTCCAAGCCTCTCGGAGGTCGTGGGCCCGAACGGCGAGCGTCAAAGCACTCGGTTTCGCTCGAGTACCATGACGACCGATTTGACTTCGGCACGACTTTAGGTCGCCTAATTTCTGCCTAGCGGGCTAGGAATTTACACAGACAAGCCTTGGGAATCCAGCTTTCAGGGGAGGCCACTTCCAAGCCTCTCAGAGGTTGTGGGGCCTAACGGCGAGCGTCAAAGCACTCGGTTTCGCTCTAGTCTTAGGCCTTTATTGACTAAATTGTAACATGACAACCTATGTGACTTTGGCAGGACTTTTTAGCGCTTACTTTTGACCTAGTGCGCTAAGATTTGAAACAAACGATCGGTGGGAATCCAGCTTTCAGGGGAGTCCTCCCCCGAGTATCTGGACGGATGTGGGGCCGAACGGCGAGCGTTAAAGCACTCAGTTTCGCTCGAGTACCATGACGACCGATTTGACTTCGGCACGACTTTAGGTCGCTTAATTTCAGCCTAGCGGGCTAGGAATTCACACAGACAATCCTTGGGAATCCAGCTTTCAGGGGAGAACTCTTCCAAGCCTCTCAGAGGTCGTGAGGCCGAACGGCGAGCGTCAAAGCACTCTGTTTCGCTCCAGTAGTCGGCCTTTATTGACTAAATTGTAACATGACGACCTATGTGATTTTGGCAGGACTTCTTAGCGCCTACTTTTCAGCTACTGGGCTAAGATTTTAAACAAACGATCGGTGGGAATCCAGCTTTCAGGGGAGGCCTCTTCCAAGCCTCTCGGAGTTCGTGGGGCCGAACGGCGAGCATCAAAGCACTCGGTTTCGCTCCAGTAGGAGGCCTATATTGACTAAATTGTAACATGACAATCTATGTGACTTTGGCAGGACGTTTTAGCACTTACATTTGACCTAGTGCGCTAAGATTTGAAACAAACGATCGGTGGTAATCCAGCTTTCCGGGTAGTCCTCCCCCGAGTCTCTGGACGGCTGTGGGGCCGAGCGGCGAGCGTTAAAGCACTCAGTTTCGCTCGAGTACCATGACGACCGATTTGACTTCGGCACGACTTTAGGTCGCTTAATTTCAGCCTAGCGGGCTAGGAATTCACACAGACAATCCTTGGGAATCCAGCTTTCAGGGGAGGCCTCTTCCAAGCCTCTCGGAGGTCGTGGGGCCGAACAGCGAGCGTTAAAGCACTCAGTTTCGGTCCAGTAGGAGGCCTTTATTGACTAAATTGTAACATGACTACCTATATGACTTTGGCAAGACTTTTTAGCGCCTACCTTTGAGCTAGTGGGCTAAGATTTGAGAAAAACGATCGGTGGGAATCCAGCTTTTAGGGGAGGCCGCTTCCAAGCCTCTCGGAGGTCGTGGGCCCGAACGGCGAGCGTCAAAGCACGCGGTTTCGCTCGAGTACCATGACGACCGATTTGACTTCGGCACGACTTTAGGTCGCCTAATTTCTGCCTAGCGGGCTAGGAATTTACACAGACAAGCCTTGGGAATCCAGCTTTCAGGGGAGGCCACTTCCAAGCCTCTCAGAGGTTGTGGGGCCTAACGGCGAGCGTCAAAGCACTCGGTTTCGCTCTAGTCTTAGGCCTTTATTGACTAAATTGTAACATGACAACCTATGTGACTTTGGCAGGACTTTTTAGCGCTTACTTTTGACCTAGTGCGCTAAGATTTGAAACAAACGATCGGTGGGAATCCAGCTTTCAGGGGAGTCCTCCCCCGAGTATCTGGACGGATGTGGGGCCGAACGGCGAGCGTTAAAGCACTCAGTTTCGCTCGAGTACCATGACGACCGATTTGACTTCGGCACGACTTTAGGTCGCTTAATTTCAGCCTAGCGGGCTAGGAATTCACACAGACAATCCTTGGGAATCCAGCTTTCAGGGGAGAACTCTTCCAAGCCTCTCACAGGTCGTGAGGCCGAACGGCGAGCGTCAAAGCACTCGGTTTCGCTCCAGTAGTAGGCCATTATTGACTAAATTGTAACATGACGACCGATGTGATTTTGGCAGGACTTTTTAGCGCCTACTTTTCAGTTACTGGGCGAAGATTTGAAACAAACGATCGGTGGGAATCCAGCTTTCAGGGGAGGCCTCTTCCAAGCCTCTCGGAGGTTGTGGGGCCGAACGGCGAGCGTTAAAGCACTCAGTTTCTCTCCAGTAGTCGGCCTTTATTGACTAAATTGTAACATGACGACCTATGTGACTTTGGCAAGACTTTTTAGCGCCTACGTTTGAGCTAGTGGGCTAAGATTTGAAACAAACGATCGGTGGGAATCCAGCTTTCAGGGGAGGCCTCCCCCGAGACTCTGGACGGCTGTGGGGCCGAGCGGCGAGCGTTAAAGCACTCAGTTTCGGTCCAGTAGGAGGCCTTTATTGGCTAAATTGTAACATGACGACCTATGTGATTTTGGCAGGACTTCTTAGCGCCTACTTTTCAGCTACTGGGCTAAGATTTTAAACAAACGATCGGTGGGAATCCAGCTTTCAGGGGAGGCCTCTTCCAAGCCTCTCGGAGGTCGTGGGGCCGAACGGCGAGTGTCAAAGCACTCGGTTTCGCTCCAGTAGGAGGCCTATATTGACTAAATTGTAACATGACAACCTATGTGACTTTGGCAGGACGTTTTAGCGCTTACTTTTGACCTAGTGCGCTAAGATTTGAAACAAACGATCGGTGGGTATCCAGCTATCCGGGTAGTCCTCCCCCGAGTCTCTGGACGGCTGTGGGGCCGAGCGGCGAGCGTTAAAGCACTCAGTTTCGCTCGAGTACCATGACGACCGATTTGACTTCGGCACGACTTTAGGTCGCTTAATTTCAGCCTAGCGGGCTAGGAATTCACACAGAAAATCCTTGGGAATCCAGCTTTCAGGGGAGGCCTCTTCCAAGCCTCTCGGAGGTCGTGGGGCCGAACAGCGAGCGTTAAAGCACTCAGTTTCGGTCCAGTAGGAGGCCTTTATTGACTAAATTGTAACATGACTACCTATATGACTTTGGCAAGACTTTTTAGCGCCTACCTTTGAGCTAGTGGGCTAAGATTTGAGAAAAACGATCGGTGGGAATCCGGCTTTTAGGGGAGGCCGCTTCCAAGCCTCTCGGAGGTCGTGGGCCCGAACAGCGAGCGTCAAAGCACTCGGTTTCGCTCGAGTACCATGACGACCGATTTGACTTCGGCACGACTTTAGGTCGCTTAATTTCAGCCTAGCGGGCTAGGAATTCACACAGACAATCCTTGGGAATCCAGCTTTCAGGGGAGGCCTCTTCCAAGCCTCTCGGAGGTCGTGGGGCCGAACAGCGAGCGTTAAAGCACTCAGTTTCGGTCCAGTAGGAGGCCTTTATTGACTAAATTGTAACATGACTACCTATATGACTTTGGCAAGACTTTTTAGCGCCTACCTTTGAGCTAGTGGGCTAAGATTTGAGAAAAACGATCGGTGGGAATCCGGCTTTTAGGGGAGGCCGCTTCCAAGAATCTCGGAGGTCGTGGGCCCGAACGGCGAGCGTCAAAGCACTCGGTTTCGCTCGAGTACCATGACGACCGATTTGACTTCGGCACGACTTTAGGTCGCCTAATTTCTGCCTAGCGGGCTAGGAATTTACACAGACAAGCCTTGGGAATCCAGCTTTCAGGGGAGGCCACTTCCAAGCCTCTCAGAGGTTGTGGGGCCTAACGGCGAGCGTCAAAGCACTCGGTTTCGCTCCAGTCTTAGGCCTTTATTGACTAAATTGTAACATGACAACCTATGTGACTTTGGCAGGACTTTTTAGCGCTTACTTTTGACCTAGTGCGCTAAGATTTTAAACAAACGATCGGTGGGAATCCAGCTTTCAGGGGAGTCCTCCCCCGAGTCTCTGGACGGCTTTGGGGCCGAGCGGCGAGCGTTAAAGCACTCAGTTTCGGTCCAGTAGTAGGCCTTTATTGAATAAATTGTAACATGACGACCTATGTGATTTTGGCAGGACTTTTTTGCGCTTACTTTTGAGCTAGTGGGCTAAGATTTGAAACACATTATCGGTGGGAATCCAGCTTTCAGGGGAGTCCTCCCCCGAGTATCTGGACGGATGTGGGGCCGAACGGCGAGCGTTAAAGCACTCAGTTTCGCTCGAGTACCATGACGACTGATTTGACTTCGGCACGACTTTAGGTCGCTTAATTTCAGCCTAGCGGGCTAGGAATTCACACAGACAATCCTTGGGAATCCAGCTTTCAGGGGAGAACTCTTCCAAGCCTCTCAGAGGTCGTGAGGCCGAACGGCGAGCGTCAAAGCACTCGGTTTCGCTCCAGTAGTAGGCCTTTATTGACTAAATTGTAACATGACGACCGATGTGATTTTGGCAGGACTTTTTAGCGCCTACTTTTCAGTTACTGGGCGAAGATTTGAAACAAACGATCAGTGGGAATCCAGCTTTCAGGGGAGGCCTCTTCCAAGCCTCTCGGAGGTTGTGGGGCCGAACGGCGAGCGTTAAAGCACTCAGTTTCTCTCCAGTAGTCGGCCTTTATTGACTAAATTGTAACATGACGACCTATGTGACTTTGGCAAGACTTTTTAGTGCCTACGTTTGAGCTAGTGGGCTAAGATTTGAAACAAACGATCGGTGGGAATCTAGCTTTCAGGGGAGGCCTCCCCCGAGACTCTGGACGGCTGTGGGGCCGAGCGGCGTGCGTTAAAGCACTCAATTTCGGTCCAGTAGTAGGCCTTTATTGAATAAATTGTAACATGACGACCTATTTGATTTTGGCAGGACTTTTTAGTGCTTACTTTTGAGCTAGTGGGCTAAGATTTGAAACACATTATCGGTGGGAATCCAGCTTTCAGGGGAGTCCTCCCCCGAGTATCTGGACGGATGTGGGGCCGAACGGCGAGCGTTAAAGCACTCAGTTTCGCTCGAGTACCATGACGACCGATTTGACTTCGGCACGACTTTAGGTTGCTTAATTTCAGCCTAGCGGGCTAGGAATTCACACAGACAATCCTTGGGAATCCAGCTTTCAGGGGAGAACTCTTCCAAGCCTCTCAGAGGTCGTGAGGCCGAACGGCGAGCGTTAAAGCACTCGGTTTCGCTCCAGTAGTAGGCCTTTATTGACTAAATTGTAACATGACGACCGATGTGATTTTGGCAGGACTTTTTAGCGCCTACTTTTCAGTTACTGGGCGAGGATTTGAAACAAAAGATCGGTGGGAATCCACCTTTCAGGGGAGGCCTCTTCCAAGCCTCTCGGAGGTTGTGGGGCCGAACGGCGAGCGTTAAAGCACTCAGTTTCTCTCCAGTAGTCGGCCTTTATTGACTAAATTGTAACATGACGACCTATGTGACTTTGGCAAGACCTTTTAGCGCCTACGTTTGAGCTAGTGTGCTAAGATTTGAAACAAACGATCGGTGGGAATCCAGCTTTCAGGGGAGGCCTCCCCCGAGACTCTGGACGGCTGTGGGGCCGAGCGGCGAGCGTTAAAGCACTCAGTTTCGGTCCAGTAGGAGGCCTTTATTGGCTAAATTGTAACATGACGACCTATGTGATTTTGGCAGGACTTCTTAGCGCCTACTTTTCAGCTACTGGGCTAAGATTTTAAACAAACGATCGGTGGGAATCCAGCTTTCAGGGGAGGCCTCTTCCAAGCCGCTCGGAGGTCGTGGGGCCGAACGGCGAGCGTCAAAGCACTCGGTTTCGCTCCAGTAGGAGGCCTATATTGACTAAATTGTAACATCACAACCTATGTGACTTTGGCAGGACGTTTTAGCGCTTACTTTTGACCTAGTGCGCTAAGATTTGAAACAAACGATCGGTGGGAATCCAGCTTTCAGGGGAGGCCTCTTCCAAGCCTCTCGGAGGTTGTGGGGCCGAACGGCGAGCGTTAAAGCACTCAGTTTCTCTCCAGTAGTCGGCCTTTATTGACTAAATTGTAACATGACGACCTATGTGATTTTGGCAAGACTTTTTAGCGCCTACGTTTGAGCTAGTGGCTAAGATTTGAAACAAACGATCGGTGGGAATCCAGCTTTCAGGGGAGGCCTCTCCCGAGTCTCTGGACGGCTTTGGGGCCGAGCGGCGAGCGTTAAAGCACTCAGTTTCGGTCCAGTAGTAGGCCTTTATTGAATAAATTGTAACATGACGACCTATGTGATTTTGGCAGGACTTTTTAGCGCTTACTTTTGAGCTAGTGGGCTAAGATTTGAAACACATTATCGGTGGGAATCCAGCTTTCAGGGGAGTCCTCCCCCGAGTATCTGGACGGATGTGGGGCCGAACGGCGAGCGTTAAAGCACTCAGTTTCGCTCGAGTACCATGTACGACCGATTTGACTTCGGCACGACTTTAGGTCGCTTAATTTCAGCCTAGCGGGCTAGGAATTAACACAGACAATCCTTGGGAATCCAGCTTTCAGGGGAGGCCTCTTCCAAGCCTCTCGGAGGTCGTGGGGCCGAACAGCGAGCGTTAAAGCACTCAGTTTCGGTCCAGTAGGAGGCCTTTATTGACTAAATTGTAACATGACTACCTATATGACTTTGGCAAGACTTTTTAGCGCCTACCTTTGAGCTAGTGGGCTAAGATTTGAGAAAAACGATCGGTGGGAATCCGGCTTTTAGGGGAGGCCGCTTCCAAGAATCTCGGAGGTCGTGGGCCCGAACGGCGAGCGTCAAAGCACTCGGTTTCGCTCGAGTACCATGACGACCGATTTGACTTCGGCACGACTTTAGGTCGCCTAATTTCTGCCTAGCGGGCTAGGAATTTACACAGACAAGCCTTGGGAATCCAGCTTTCAGGGGAGGCCACTTCCAAGCCTCTCAGAGGTTGTGGGGCCTAACGGCGAGCGTCAAAGCACTCGCTTTCGCTCCAGTCTTAGGCCTTTATTGACTAAATTGTAACATGACAACCTATGTGACTTTGGCAGGACTTTTTAGCGCTTACTTTTGACCTAGTGCGCTAAGATTTTAAACAAACGATCGGTGGGAATCCAGCTTTTAGGGGAGACCTCTTCCAAGCCTCTCAGAGGTCGTGAGGCCGAACAGCGAGCGTCAAAGCACTCGGTTTCGCTCCAGTAGTAGGCCTTTATTGACTAAATTGTAACATGACGACCGATGTGATTTTGGCAGGACTTTTTAGCGCCTACTTTTCAGTTACTGGGCGAAGATTTGAAACAAACGATCGGTGGGAATCCAGCTTTCAGGGGAGGCCTCTTCCAAGCCTCTCGGAGGTTTTGGGGCCGAACGGCGAGCGTTAAAGCACTCAGTTTCTCTCCAGTAGTCGGCCTTTATTGACTAAATTGTAACATGACGACCTATGTGATTTTGGCAGGACTTCTTAGCGCCTACTTTTCAGCTACTGGGCTAAGATTTTAAACAAACGATCGGTGGGAATCCAGCTTTCAGGGGAGGCCTCTTCCAAGCCTCTCGGAGGTCGTGGGGCCGAACGGCGAGTGTCAAAGCACTCGGTTTCGCTCCAGTAGGAGGCCTATATTGACTAAATTGTAACATGACAACCTATGTGACTTTGGCAGGACGTTTTAGCGCTTACTTTTGACCTAGTGCGCTAAGATTTGAAACAAACGATCGGTGGTAATCCAGCTTTCCGGGTAGTCCTCCCCCGAGTCTCTGGACGGCTGTGGGGCCGAGCGGCGAGCGTTAAAGCACTCAGTTTCGCTCGAGTACCATGACGACCGATTTGACTTCGGCACGACTTTAGGTCGCTTGATTTCAGCCTAGCGGGCTAGGAATTCACACAGACAATCCTTGGGAATCCAGCTTTCAGGGGAGGCCTCTTCCAAGCCTCTCGGAGGTCGTGGGGCCGAACAGCGAGCGTTAAAGCACTCAGTTTCGGTCCAGTAGGAGGCCTTTATTGACTAAATTGTAACATGACTACCTATATGACTTTGGCAAGACTTTTTAGCGCCTACCTTTGAGCTAGTGGGCTAAGATTTGAGAAAAACGATCGGTGGGAATCCAGCTTTTAGGGGAGGCCGCTTCCAAGCCTCTCGGAGGTCGTGGGCCCGAACGGCGAGCGTGAAAGCACGCGGTTTCGCTCGAGTACCATGACGACCGATTTGACTTCGGCACGACTTTAGGTCGCCTAATTTCTGCCTAGCGGGCTAGGAATTTACACAGACAAGCCTTGGGAATCCAGCTTTCAGGGGAGGCCACTTCCAAGCCTCTCAGAGGTTGTGGGGCCTAACGGCGAGCGTCAAAGCACTCGGTTTCGCTCTAGTCTTAGGCCTTTATTGACTAAATTGTAACATGACAACCTATGTGATTTTGGCAGGACTTTTTAGCGCTTACTTTTGACCTAGTGCGCTAAGATTTGAAACAAACGATCGGTGGGAATCCAGCTTTCAGGGGAGTCCTCCCCCGAGTATCTGGACGGATGTGGGGCCGAACGGCGAGCGTTAAAGCACGCGGTTTCGCTCGAGTACCATGACGACCGATTTGACTTCGGCACGACTTTAGGTCGCTTAATTTCAGCCTAGCGGGCTAGGAATTCACACAGACAATCCTTGGGAATCCAGCTTTCAGGGGAGAACTCTTCCAAGCCTCTCACAGGTCGTGAGGCCGAACGGCGAGCGTCAAAGCACTCGGTTTCGCTCCAGTAGTAGGCCATTATTGACTAAATTGTAACATGACGACCGATGTGATTTTGGCAGGACTTTTTAGCGCCTACTTTTCAGTTACTGGGCGAAGATTTGAAACAAACGATCGGTGGGAATCCAGCTTTCAGGGGAGGCCTCTTCCAAGCCTCTCGGAGGTTGTGGGGCCGAACGGCGAGCGTTAAAGCACTCAGTTTCTCTCCAGTAGTCGGCCTTTATTGACTAAATTGTAACATGACGACCTATGTGACTTTGGCAAGACTTTTTAGCGCCTACGTTTGAGCTAGTGGGCTAAGATTTGAAACAAACGATCGGTGGGAATCCAGCTTTCAGGGGAGGCCTCCCCCGAGACTCTGGACGGCTGTGGGGCCGAGCGGCGAGCGTTAAAGCACTCAGTTTCGGTCCAGTAGGAGGCCTTTATTGGCTAAATTGTAACATGACGACCTATGTGATTTTGGCAGGACTTCTTAGCGCCTACTTTTCAGCTACTGGGCTAAGATTTTAAACAAACGATCGGTGGGAATCCAGCTTTCAGGGGAGGCCTCTTCCAAGCCTCTCGGAGGTCGTGTGGGCCGAACGGCGAGTGTCAAAGCACTCGGTTTCGCTCCAGTAGGAGGCCTATATTGACTAAATTGTAACATGACAACCTATGTGACTTTGGCAGGACGTTTTAGCGCTTACTTTTGACCTAGTGCGCTAAGATTTGAAACAAACGATCGGTGGGTATCCAGCTATCCGGGTAGTCCTCCCCCGAGTCTCTGGACGGCTGTGGGGCCGAGCGGCGAGCGTTAAAGCACTCAGTTTCGCTCGAGTACCATGACGACCGATTTGACTTCGGCACGACTTTAGGTCGCTTAATTTAAGCCTAGCGGGCTAGGAATTCACACAGACAATCCTTGGGAATCCAGCTTTCAGGGGAGGCCTCTTCCAAGCCTCTCGGAGGTCGTGGGGCCGAACAGCGAGCGTTAAAGCACTCAGTTTCGGTCCAGTAGGAGGCCTTTATTGACTAAATTGTAACATGACTACCTATATGACTTTGGCAAGACTTTTTAGCGCCTACCTTTGAGCTAGTGGGCTAAGATTTGAGAAAAACGATCGGTGGGAATCCGGCTTTTAGGGGAGGCCGCTTCCAAGCCTCTCGGAGGTCGTGGGCCCGAACGGCGAGCGTCAAAGCACTCGGTTTCGCTCGAGTACCATGACGACCGATTTGACTTCGGCACGACTTTAGGTCGCCTAATTTCTGCCTAGCGGGCTAGGAATTTACACAGACAAGCCTTGGGAATCCAGCTTTCAGGGGAGGCCACTTCCAAGCCTCTCAGAGGTTGTGGGGCCTAACGGCGAGCGTCAAAGCACTCGGTTTCGCTCCAGTCTTAGGCCTTTATTGACTAAATTGTAACATGACAACCTATGTGACTTTGGCAGGACGTTTTAGCGCTTACTTTTGACCTAGTGCGCTAAGATTTGAAACAAACGATCGGTGGGTATCCAGCTATCCGGGTAGTCCTCCCCCGAGTCTCTGGACGGCTGTGGGGCCGAGCGGCGAGCGTTAAAGCACTCAGTTTCGCTCGAGTACCATGACGACCGATTTGACTTCGGCACGACTTTAGGTCGCTTAATTTAAGCCTAGCGGGCTAGGAATTCACACAGACAATCCTTGGGAATCCAGCTTTCAGGGGAGGCCTCTTCCAAGCCTCTCGGAGGTCGTGGGGCCGAACAGCGAGCGTTAAAGCACTCAGTTTCGGTCCAGTAGGAGGCCTTTATTGACTAAATTGTAACATGACTACCTATATGACTTTGGCAAGACTTTTTAGCGCCTACCTTTGAGCTAGTGGGCTAAGATTTGAGAAAAAACGATCGGTGGGAATCCGGCTTTTAGGGGAGGCCGCTTCCAAGCCTCTCGGAGGTCGTGGGCCCGAACGGCGAGCGTCAAAGCACTCGGTTTCGCTCGAGTACCATGACGACCGATTTGACTTCGGCACGACTTTAGGTCGCCTAATTTCTGCCTAGCGGGCTAGGAATTTACACAGACAAGCCTTGGGAATCCAGCTTTCAGGGGAGGCCACTTCCAAGCCTCTCAGAGGTTGTGGGGCCTAACGGCGAGCGTCAAAGCACTCGGTTTCGCTCCAGTCTTAGGCCTTTATTGACTAAATTGTAACATGACAACCTATGTGACTTTGGCAGGACTTTTTAGCGCTTACTTTTGACCTAGTGCGCTAAGATTTGAAACAAACGATCGGTGGGAATCCAGCTTTCAGGGGAGTCCTCCCCCGAGTCTCTGGACGGCTTTGGGGCCGAGCGGCGAGCGTTAAAGCACTCAGTTTCGGTCCAGTAGTAGGCCTTTATTGAATAAATTGTAACATGACGACCTATTTGATTTTGGCAGGACTTTTTAGTGCTTACTTTTGAGCTAGTGGGCTAAGATTTGAAACACATTATCGGTGGGAATCCAGCTTTCAGGGGAGTCCTCCCCCGAGTATCTGGACGGATGTGGGGCCGAACGGCGAGCGTTAAAGCACTCAGTTTCGCTCGAGTACCATGACGACCGATTTGACTTCGGCACGACTTTAGGTTGCTTAATTTCAGCCTAGCGGGCTAGGAATTCACACAGACAATCCTTGGGAATCCAGCTTTCAGGGGAGAACTCTTCCAAGCCTCTCAGAGGTCGTGAGGCCGAACGGCGAGCGTCAAAGCACTCGGTTTCGCTCCAGTAGTAGGCCTTTATTGACTAAATTGTAACATGACGACCGATGTGATTTTGGCAGGACTTTTTAGCGCCTACTTTTCAGTTACTGGGCGAGGATTTGAAACAAAAGATCGGTGGGAATCCACCTTTCAGGGGAGGCCTCTTCCAAGCCTCTCGGAGGTTGTGGGGCCGAACGGCGAGCGTTAAAGCACTCAGTTTCTCTCCAGTAGTCGGCCTTTATTGACTAAATTGTAACATGACGACCTAAGTGACTTTGGCAAGACTTTTTAGCGCCTACGTTTGAGCTAGTGTGCTAAGATTTGAAACAAACGATCGGTGGGAATCCAGCTTTCAGGGGAGTCCTCCCCCGAGTATCTGGACGGATGTGATACGTGTGATATGTGATATGATACTCGAGTGAAACTGAGTGCTTTAACGCTCGCCGTTCGGCCCCACATCCGTCCAGATACTCGGGGGAGGACTCCCCTGAAAGCTGGATTCCCACCGATAATGTGTTTTCAAATCTTAGCCCACTAGCTCAAAAGTAAGCGCTAAAACGTCCTGCCAAAATCACATAGGTCGTCATGTTACAATTTATTCAATAAAGGCCTACTACTGGACCGAAACTGAGTGCTTTAACGCTCGCCGCTCGGCCCCAAAGCCGTCCAGAGACTCGGGAGAGGCCTCCCCTGAAAGCTGGATTCCCACCGATCGTTTGTTTCAAATCTTAGCCCACTAGCTCAAACGTAGGCGCTAAAAAGTCTTGCCAAAGTCACATAGGTCGTCATGTTAAAATTTAGTCAATAAAGGCCGACTACTGGAGAGAAACTGAGTGCTTTAACGCTCGCCGTTCGGCCCCACAACCTCCGAGAGGCTTGGAAGAGGCCTCCCCTGAAAGCTGGATTCCCACCGATCGTTTGTTTCAAATCTTAGCGCACTAGGTCAAAAGTAAGCGCTAAAACGTCCTGCCAAAGTCACATAGGTTGTGATGTTACAATTTAGTCAATATAGGCCTCCTACTGGAGCGAAACCGAGTGCTTTGACGCTCGCCGTTCGGCCCCACGACCTCCGAGCGGCTTGGAAGAGGCCTCCCCTGAAAGCTGGATTGCCACCGATCGTTTGTTTCAAATCTTCGCGCACTAGGTCAAAAGTAAGCGCTAAAACGTCCTGCCAAAGTCACATAGGTTGTCATGTTACAATTTAGTCAATATAGGCCTCCTACTGGCGCGAAACCGAGTGCTTTGACACTCGCCGTTCGGCCCCACGACCTCCGAGAGGCTTGGAAGAGGCCTCCCCTGAAAGCTGGATTCCCACCGATCGTTTCTTTAAAATCTTAGCCCAGTAGCTGAAAAGTAGGCGCTAAGAAGTCCTGCCAAAATCACATAGGTCGTCATGTTACAATTTAGCCAATAAAGGCCTCCTACTGGACCGAAACTGAGTGCTTTAACGCTCGCCGCTCGGCCCCACAGCCGTCCAGAGTCTCGGGGGAGGCCTCCCCTGAAAGCTGGATTCCCACCGATCGTTTGTTTCAAATCTTAGCCCACTAGCTCAAACGTAGGCGCTAAAAAGTCTTGCCAAAGTCACATAGGTCGTCATGTTACAATTTAGTCAATAAAGGCCTACTACTGGAGCGAAACCGAATGCTTTGACGCTCGCCGTTCGGCCTCACGACCTGTGAGAGGCTTGGAAGAGTTCTCCCCTGAAAGCTGGATTCCCAAGGATTGTCTGTGTGAATTCCTAGCCCGCTAGGCTGAAATTAAGCGACCTAAAGTCGTGCCGAAGTCAAATCGGTCGTCATGGTACTCGAGCGAAACTGAGTGCTTTAACGCTCGCCGTTCGGCCCCACATCTTTGAAACAAACGATCGGTGGGAATCCAGCTTTCAGGGGAGTCCTCCCCCGAGTATCTGGACGGATGTGGGGCCGAGCGGCGAGCGTTAAAGCACTCAGTTTCGGTCCAGTAGGAGGCCTTTGTTGGCTAAATTGTAACATGACGACCGATGTGATTTTGGCAGGACTTTTTAGCGCCTACTTTTCAGTTACTGGGCGAGGATTTGAAACAAAAGATCGGTGGGAATCCACCTTTCAGGGGAGGCCTCTTCCAAGCCGCTCGGAGGTCGTGGGGCCGAACGGCGAGCGTCAAAGCACTCGGTTTCGCTCCAGTAGGAGGCCTATATTGACTAAATTGTAACATCACAACCTATGTGACTTTGGCAGGACGTTTTAGCGCTTACTTTTGACCTAGTGCGCTAAGATTTGAAACAAACGATCGGTGGGAATCCAGCTTTCAGGGGAGGCCTCCCCCGAGACTCTGGATGGCTGTGGGGCAGAGCGGCGAGCGTTAAAGCACTCAGTTTCGGTCCAGTAGGAGGCCTTTGTTGGCTAAATTGTAACATGACGACCTATGTGATTTTGGCAGGACTTCTTAGCGCCTACTTTTCAGCTACTGGGCTAAGATTTTAAAGAAACGATCGGTGGGAATCCAGCTTTCAGGGGAGGCCTCTTCCAAGCCTCTCGGAGGTCGTGGGGCCGAACGGCGAGTGTCAAAGCACTCGGTTTCGCGCCAGTAGGAGGCCTTTATTGACTAAATTGTAACATGACGAACTATGTGACTTTGGCAAGACTTTTTAGCGCCTACGTTTGAGCTAGTGGGCGAAGATTTGAAACAAACGATCGGTGGGAATCCGGCTTTTAGGGGAGGCCTCTTCCAAGCCTCTCGGAGGTCGTGGGGCCGAACGGCGAGTGTCAAAGCACTCGGTTTCGCTCCAGTAGGAGGCCTATATTGACTAAATTGTAACATGACAATCTATGTGACTTTGGCAGGACGTTTTAGCACTTACTTTTGACCTAGTGCGCTAAGATTTGAAACAAACGATCGGTGGGAATCCAGCTTTCCGGGTAGTCCTCCCCCGAGTCTCTGGACGGCTGTGGGGCCGAGCGGCGAGCGTTAAAGCACTCAGTTTCGCTCGAGTACCATGACGACCGATTTGACTTCGGCACGACTTTAGGTCGCTTAATTTCAGCCTAGCGGGCTAGGAATTCACACAGACAATCCTTGGGAATCCAGCTTTCAGGGGAGGCCTCTTCCAAGCCTCTCGGAGGTCGTGGGGCCGAACAGCGAGCGTTAAAGCACTCAGTTTCGGTCCAGTAGGAGGCCTTTATTGACTAAATTGTAACATGACTACCTATATGACTTTGGCAAGACTTTTTAGCGCCTACCTTTGAGCTAGTGGGCTAAGATTTGAGAAAAACGATCGGTGGGAATCCAGCTTTTAGGGGAGGCCGCTTCCAAGCCTCTCGGAGGTCGTGGGCCCGAACGGCGAGCGTCAAAGCACGCGGTTTCGCTCGAGTACCATGACGACCGATTTGACTTCGGCACAACTTTAGGTCGCCTAATTTCTGCCTAGCGGGCTAGGAATTTACACAGACAAGCCTTGGGAATCCAGCTTTCAGGGGAGGCCACTTCCAAGCCTCTCAGAGGTTGTGGGGCCTAACGGCGAGCGTCAAAGCACTCGGTTTCGCTCTAGTCTTAGGCCTTTATTGACTAAATTGTAACATGACAACCTATGTGACTTTGGCAGGACTTTTTAGCGCTTACTTTTGACCTAGTGCGCTAAGATTTGAAACAAACGATCGGTGGGAATCCAGCTTTCAGGGGAGTCCTCCCCCGAGTATCTGGACGGATGTGGGGCCGAACGGCGAGCGTTAAAGCACTCAGTTTCGCTCGAGTACCATGACGACCGATTTGACTTCGGCACGACTTTCGGTCGCTTAATTTCAGCCTAGCGGGCTAGGAATTCACACAGACAATCCTTGGGAATCCAGCTTTCAGGGGAGAACTCTTCCAAGCCTCTCACAGGTCGTGAGGCCGAACGGCGAGCGTCAAAGCACTCGGTTTCGCTCCAGTAGTAGGCCATTATTGACTAAATTGTAACATGACGACCGATGTGATTTTGGCAGGACTTTTTAGCGCCTACTTTTCAGTTACTGGGCGAAGATTTGAAACAAACGATCGGTGGGAATCCAGCTTTCAGGGGAGGCCTCTTCCAAGCCTCTCGGAGGTTGTGGGGCCGAACGGCGAGCGTTAAAGCACTCAGTTTCTCTCCAGTAGTCGGCCTTTATTGACTAAATTGTAACATGACGACCTATGTGACTTTGGCAAGACTTTTTAGCGCCTACGTTTGAGCTAGTGGGCTAAGATTTGAAACAAACGATCGGTGGGAATCCAGCTTTCAGGGGAGGCCTCCCCCGAGACTCTGGACGGCTGTGGGGCCGAGCGGCGAGCGTTAAAGCACTCAGTTTCGGTCCAGTAGGAGGCCTTTATTGGCTAAATTGTAACATGACGACCTATGTGATTTTGGCAGGACTTCTTAGCGCCTACTTTTCAGCTGCTGGGCTAAGATTTTAAACAAACGATCGGTGGGAATCCAGCTTTCAGGGGAGGCCTCTTCCAAGCCTCTCGGAGGTCGTGGGGCCGAACGGCGAGTGTCAAAGCACTCGGTTTCGCTCCAGTAGGAGGCCTATATTGACTAAATTGTAACATGACAACCTATGTGACTTTGGCAGGACGTTTTAGCGCTTACTTTTGACCTAGTGCGCTAAGATTTGAAACAAACGATCGGTGGGTATCCAGCTATCCGGGTAGTCCTCCCCCGAGTCTCTGGACGGCTGTGGGGCCGAGCGGCGAGCGTTAAAGCACTCAGTTTCGCTCGAGTACCATGACGACCGATTTGACTTCGGCACGACTTTAGGTCGCTTAATTTCAGCCTAGCGGGCTAGGAATTCACACAGACAATCCTTGGGAATCCAGCTTTCAGGGGAGGCCTCTTCCAAGCCTCTCGGAGGTCGTGGGGCCGAACAGCGAGCGTTAAAGCACTCAGTTTCGGTCCAGTAGGAGGCCTTTATTGACTAAATTGTAACATGACTACCTATATGACTTTGGCAAGACTTTTTAGCGCCTACCTTTGAGCTAGTGGGCTAAGATTTGAGAAAAACGATCGGTGGGTATCCGGCTTTTAGGGGAGGCCGCTTCCAAGCCTCTCGGATGTCGTGGGCCCGAACGGCGAGCGTCAAAGCACTCGGTTTCGCTCGAGTACCATGACGACCGATTTGACTTCGGCACGACTTTAGGTCGCCTAATTTCTGCCTAGCGGGCTAGGAATTTACACAGACAAGCCTTGGGAATCCAGCTTTCAGGGGAGGCCACTTCCAAGCCTCTCAGAGGTTGTGGGGCCTAATGGCGAGCGTCAAAGCACTCGGTTTCGCTCCAGTCTTAGGCCTTTATTGACTAAATTGTAACATGACAACCTATGTGACTTTGGCAGGACTTTTTAGCGCTTACTTTTGACCTAGTGCGCTAAGATTTGAAACAAACGATCGGTGGGAATCCAGCTTTCAGGGGAGTCCTCCCCCGAGTCTCTGGACGGCTTTGGGGCCGAGCGGCGAGCGTTAAAGCACTCAGTTTCGCTCCAGTAGGAGGCCTATATTGACTAAATTGTAACATCACAACCTATGTGACTTTGGCAGGACGTTTTAGCGCTTACTTTTGACCTAGTGCGCTAAGATTTGAAACAAACGATCGGTGGGAATCCAGCTTTCAGGGGAGGCCTCTTCCAAGCCTCTCGGAGGTTGTGGGGCCGAACGGCGAGCGTTAAAGCACTCAGTTTCTCTCCAGTAGTCGGCCTTTATTGACTAAATTGTAACATGACGACCTATGTGATTTTGGCAAGACTTTTTAGCGCCTACGTTTGAGCTAGTGGGCTAAGATTTGAAACAAACGATCGGTGGGAATCCAGCTTTCAGGGGAGGCCTCTCCCGAGTCTCTGGACGGCTGTGGGGCCGAGCGGCGAGCGTTAAAGCACTCAGTTTCGGTCCAGTAGTAGGCCTTTATTGAATAAATTGTAACATGACGACCTATGTGATTTTGGCAGGACTTTTTAGCGCTTACTTTTGAGCTAGTGGGCTAAGATTTGAAACACATTATCGGTGGGAATCCAGCTTTCAGGGGAGTCCTCCCCCGAGTATCTGGACGGATGTGGGGCCGAACGGCGAGCGTTAAAGCACTCAGTTTCGCTCGAGTACCATGACGACCGATTTGACTTCGGCACGACTTTAGGTCGCTTAATTTCAGCCTAGCGGGCTAGGAATTAACACAGACAATCCTTGGGAATCCAGCTTTCAGGGGAGGCCTCTTCCAAGCCTCTCGGAGGTCGTGGG
The DNA here is from genome assembly GCF_024500275.1 of Phycodurus eques. Classification (NCBI taxonomy): domain Eukaryota; kingdom Metazoa; phylum Chordata; class Actinopteri; order Syngnathiformes; family Syngnathidae; genus Phycodurus; species Phycodurus eques. Next base: position 138,220 of record NW_026904068.1, on the reverse strand, counting down.
GCCGAACAGCGAGCGTTAAAGCACTCAGTTTCGGTCCAGTAGGAGGCCTTTATTGACTAAATTGTAACATGACTACCTATATGACTTTGGCAAGACTTTTTAGCACCTACCTTTGAGCTAGTGGGCTAAGATTTGAGAAAAACGATCGGTGGGAATCCGGCTTTTAGGGGAGGCCGCTTCCAAGAATCTCGGAGGTCGTGGGCCCGAACGGCGAGCGTCAAAGCACTCGGTTTCGCTCGAGTACCATGACGACCGATTTGACTTCGGCACGACTTTAGGTCGCCTAATTTCTGCCTAGCGGGCTAGGAATTTACACAGACAAGCCTTGGGAATCCAGCTTTCAGGGGAGGCCACTTCCAAGCCTCTCAGAGGTTGTGGGGCCTAACGGCGAGCGTCAAAGCACTCGGTTTCGCTCCAGTCTTAGGCCTTTATTGACTAAATTGTAACATGACAACCTATGTGACTTTGGCAGGACTTTTTAGCGCTTACTTTTGACCTAGTGCGCTAAGATTTTAAACAAACGATCGGTGGGAATCCAGCTTTCAGGGGAGTCCTCCCCCGAGTCTCTGGACGGCTTTGGGGCCGAGCGGCGAGCGTTAAAGCACTCAGTTTCGGTCCAGTAGTAGGCCTTTATTGAATAAATTGTAACATGACGACCTATGTGATTTTGGCAGGACTTTTTTGCGCTTACTTTTGAGCTAGTGGGCTAAGATTTGAAACACATTATCGGTGGGAATCCAGCTTTCAGGGGAGTCCTCCCCCGAGTATCTGGACGGATGTGGGGCCGAACGGCGAGCGTTAAAGCACTCAGTTTCGCTCGAGTACCATGACGACCGATTTGACTTCGGCACGACTTTAGGTCGCTTAATTTCAGCCTAGCGGGCTAGGAATTCACACAGACAATCCTTGGGAATCCAGCTTTCAGGGGAGAACTCTTCCAAGCCTCTCAGAGGTCGTGAGGCCGAACGGCGAGCGTCAAAGCACTCGGTTTCGCTCCAGTAGTAGGCCTTTATTGACTAAATTGTAACATGACGACCGATGTGATTTTGGCAGGACTTTTTAGCGCCTACTTTTCAGTTACTGGGCGAAGATTTGAAACAAACGATCAGTGGGAATCCAGCTTTCAGGGGAGGCCTCTTCCAAGCCTCTCGGAGGTTGTGGGGCCGAACGGCGAGCGTTAAAGCACTCAGTTTCTCTCCAGTAGTCGGCCTTTATTGACTAAATTGTAACATGACGACCTATGTGACTTTGGCAAGACTTTTTAGTGCCTACGTTTGAGCTAGTGGGCTAAGATTTGAAACAAACGATCGGTGGGAATCTAGCTTTCAGGGGAGGCCTCCCCCGAGACTCTGGACGGCTGTGGGGCCGAGCGGCGTGCGTTAAAGCACTCAATTTCGGTCCAGTAGGAGGCCTTTATTGGCTAAATTGTAACATGACGACCTATGTGATTTTGGCAGGACTTCTTAGCGCCCACTTTTCAGTTACTGGGCTAAAATTTTAAACAAACGATCGGTGGGAATCCAGCTTTCAGGGGAGGCCTCTTCCAAGCCTCTCGGAGGTCGTGGGGCCGAACGGCGAGCGTCAAAGCACTCGGTTTCGCTCCAGTAGTAGGGTTTTATTGACTAAATTGTAACATGACGACCTATGTGACTTTGGCAGGACTTTTTAGCGCCTACTTTTCAGCTACTGGGCGAAGATTTGAAACAAACGATCGGTGGGAATCCAGCTTTCAGGGGAGTCCTCCCCCGAGTCTCTGGACGGCTTTGGGGCCGAGCGGCGAGCGTTAAAGCACTTGGTTTCTCTCCAGTAGTAGGCCTTTATTGACTAAATTGTAACATGACGACCTATGTGACTTTGGCAGGACATTTTAGCGCCTAGTTTTGAGCTAGTGGGCTAAGATTTGAAACAAATGATCGGTGGGAATCCAGCTTTCAGGGGAAGCCTCACCCGAGTCTCTGGACGGCTGTGGGGCCGAGCGGCGAGCGTTAAAGCACTCAGTTTCGGTCCAGTAGGAGGCCTTTATTGAGTAAATTGTAACATGACGACCTATGTGATTTTGGCAGGACTTTTTAGCGCCTGCTTTTGAGCTACTGAGCTAAGATTTGAAACAAACGATCGGTGGGAATCCAGCTTTCAGGGGAGGCCTCCCCCGAGTCTCTGGACGGCTATGGGGCCGAGCGGCGAGCGTTAAAGCACTCGGTTTCTCTCCAGTAGTAGGCCTTTATTGACTAAATTGTAACATGACGACCTATGTAATTTGGCAGGACCTTTTAGCGCCTACTTTTCAGCTACTGGGCTAAGATTTGAAACAAACGATCGGTGGGAATCCAGCTTTCAGGGGAGGCCTCTTCCAAGCCTCTCGGAGGTCGTGGGCCCGAACGGCGAGCGTCAAAGCACTCGGTTTCGCTCCAGTAGTAGGCCTTTATTGACTAAATTGTAACATGACAACCTATGTGACTTTGGCAGGACTTTTTAGCGCTTACTTTTCACCGAGTGCGCTAAGATTTAAAACAAACGATGGGTGGGAATCCAGCTTTCAGGGGAGTCCTCCCCCGAGTCTCTGGACGGCTGTGTGTCCGAGCGGCGACCGTTAATGCACTCAGTTTCGCTCGAGTACCATGACGACAAATTTGACTTCGGCACGACTTTAGGTCGCTTAATTTCAGCCTAGCGGGCTAGGAATTCACACAGACAAGCCTTGGGAATCCAGCTTTCAAGGGAGGCCTCTCCCAAGCCTCTCGGAGCTGGTGGGGCCGAACGGCGAGCGTCGAAGTACTCGGTTTCGCTCCAGTAGTAACCCTTTATTGACTAAATTGTAACATCACAACCTATGTGACTTTGGCAAGACTTTTCTGCGCCTACTTTTCAGCTACTGGGCTAAGATTTGAAACAAACGATCGGTGGGAATGCAGCTTTCAGGGGAGGCCTCTTCCAAGCCTCTCGGAGGTCGTGGGGCCGAACGGCGAGCGTCAAAGCACTCGGTTTCGCTCCAGTAGTAGGGTTTTATTGACTAAATTGTAACATGACGACCTATGTGACTTTGGCAGGACTTTTTAGCGCCTACTTTTCAGCTACTGGGCGAAGATTTGAAACAAACGATCGGTGGGAATCCAGCTTTCAGGGGAGTCCTCCCCCGAGTCTCTGGACGGCTTTGGGGCCGAGCGGCGAGCGTTAAAGCACTCGGTTTCTCTCCAGTAGTAGGCCTTTATTGACTAAATTGTAACATGACGACCTATGTAATTTGGCAGGACTTTTTAGCGCCTACTTTTCAGCTACTGGGCTAAGATTTGAAACAAACGATCGGTGGGAATCCAGCTTTCAGGGGAGGCCTCTTCCAAGCCTCTCGGAGGTCGTGGGCCCGAACGGCGAGCGTCAAAGCACTCGGTTTCGCTCCAGTAGTAGGCCTTTATTGACTAAATTGTAACATGACAACCTATGTGACTTTGGCAGGACTTTTTAGCGCTTACTTTTCACCGAGTGCGCTAAGATTTAAAACAAACGATGGGTGGGAATCCAGCTTTCAGGGGAGTCCTCCCCCGAGTCTCTGGACGGCTGTGTGTCCGAGCGGCGACCGTTAATGCACTCAGTTTCGCTCGAGTACCATGACGACAAATTTGACTTCGGCACGACTTTAGGTCGCTTAATTTCAGCCTAGCGGGCTAGGAATTCACACAGACAAGCCTTGGGAATCCAGCTTTCAAGGGAGGCCTCTCCCAAGCCTCTCGGAGCTGGTGGGGCCGAACGGCGAGCGTCGAAGTACTCGGTTTCGCTCCAGTAGTAACCCTTTATTGACTAAATTGTAACATCACAACCTATGTGACTTTGGCAAGACTTTTCTGCGCCTACTTTTCAGCTACTGGGCTAAGATTTGAAACAAACGATCGGTGGGAATGCAGCTTTCAGGGGAGGCCTCTTCCAAGCCTCTCGGAGGTCGTGGGGCCGAACGGCGAGCGTCAAAGCACTCGGTTTCGCTCCAGTAGTAGGGTTTTATTGACTAAATTGTAACATGACGACCTATGTGACTTTGGCAGGACTTTTTAGCGCCTACTTTTCAGCTACTGGGCGAAGATTTGAAACAAACGATCGGTGGGAATCCAGCTTTCAGGGGAGTCCTCCCCCGAGTCTCTGGACGGCTTTGGGGCCGAGCGGCGAGCGTTAAAGCACTTGGTTTCTCTCCAGTAGTAGGCCTTTATTGACTAAATTGTAACATGACGACCTATGTGACTTTGGCAGGACATTTTAGCGCCTAGTTTTGAGCTAGTGGGCTAAGATTTGAAACAAATGATCGGTGGGAATCCAGCTTTCAGGGGAAGCCTCACCCGAGTCTCTGGACGGCTGTGGGGCCGAGCGGCGAGCGTTAAAGCACTCAGTTTCGGTCCAGTAGGAGGCCTTTATTGAGTAAATTGTAACATGACGACCTATGTGATTTTGGCAGGACTTTTTAGCGCCTGCTTTTGAGCTACTGAGCTAAGATTTGAAACAAACGATCGGTGGGAATCCAGCTTTCAGGGGAGGCCTCCCCCGAGTCTCTGGACGGCTATGGGGCCGAGCGGCGAGCGTTAAAGCACTCGGTTTCTCTCCAGTAGTAGGCCTTTATTGACTAAATTGTAACATGACGACCTATGTAATTTGGCAGGACTTTTTAGCGCCTACTTTTCAGCTACTGGGCTAAGATTTGAAACAAACGATCGGTGGGAATCCAGCTTTCAGGGGAGGCCTCTTCCAAGCCTCTCGGAGGTCGTGGGCCCGAACGGCGAGCGTCAAAGCACTCGGTTTCGCTCCAGTAGTAGGCCTTTATTGACTAAATTGTAACATGACAACCTATGTGACTTTGGCAGGACTTTTTAGCGCTTACTTTTCACCGAGTGCGCTAAGATTTAAAACAAACGATGGGTGGGAATCCAGCTTTCAGGGGAGTCCTCCCCCGAGTCTCTGGACGGCTGTGTGTCCGAGCGGCGACCGTTAATGCACTCAGTTTCGCTCGAGTACCATGACGACAAATTTGACTTCGGCACGACTTTAGGTCGCTTAATTTCAGCCTAGCGGGCTAGGAATTCACACAGACAAGCCTTGGGAATCCAGCTTTCAAGGGAGGCCTCTCCCAAGCCTCTCGGAGCTGGTGGGGCCGAACGGCGAGCGTCGAAGTACTCGGTTTCGCTCCAGTAGTAACCCTTTATTGACTAAATTGTAACATCACAACCTATGTGACTTTGGCAAGACTTTTCTGCGCCTACTTTTCAGCTACTGGGCTAAGATTTGAAACAAACGATCGGTGGGAATGCAGCTTTCAAGGGAGGCCTCTCCCAAGCCTCTCGGAGCTGGTGGGGCCGAACGGCGAGCGTCGAAGTACTCGGTTTCGCTCCAGTAGTAACCCTTTATTGACTAAATTGTAACATCACAACCTATGTGACTTTGGCAAGACTTTTCTGCGCCTACTTTTCAGCTACTGGGCTAAGATTTGAAACAAACGATCGGTGGGAATGCAGCTTTCAGGGGAGGCCTCTTCCAAGCCTCTCGGAGGTCGTGGGGCCGAACGGCGAGCGTCAAAGCACTCGGTTTCGCTCCAGTAGTAGGGTTTTATTGACTAAATTGTAACATGACGACCTATGTGACTTTGGCAGGACTTTTTAGCGCCTACTTTTCAGCTACTGGGCGAAGATTTGAAACAAACGATCGGTGGGAATCCAGCTTTCAGGGGAGTCCTCCCCCGAGTCTCTGGACGGCTTTGGGGCCGAGCGGCGAGCGTTAAAGCACTTGGTTTCTCTCCAGTAGTAGGCCTTTATTGACTAAATTGTAACATGACGACCTATGTGACTTTGGCAGGACATTTTAGCGCCTAGTTTTGAGCTAGTGGGCTAAGATTTGAAACAAATGATCGGTGGGAATCCAGCTTTCAGGGGAATCCTCACCCGAGTCTCTGGACGGCTGTGGGGCCGAGCGGCGAGCGTTAAAGCACTCAGTTTCGGTCCAGTAGGAGGCCTTTATTGAGTAAATTGTAACATGACGACCTATGTGATTTTGGCAGGACTTTTTAGCGCCTGCTTTTGAGCTACTGAGCTAAGATTTGAAACAAACGATCGGTGGGAATCCAGCTTTCAGGGGAGGCCTCCCCCGAGTCTCTGGACGGCTATGGGGCCGAGCGGCAAGCGTTAAAGCACTCGGTTTCTCTCCAGTAGTAGGCCTTTATTGACTAAATTGTAACATGACGACCTATGTAATTTGGCAGGACTTTTTAGCGCCTACTTTTCAGCTACTGGGCTAAGATTTGAAACAAACGATCGGTGGGAATCCAGCTTTCAGGGGAGGCCTCTTCCAAGCCTCTCGGAGGTCGTGGGCCCGAACGGTGAGCGTCAAAGCACTCGGTTTCGCTCCAGTAGTAGGCCTTTATTGACTAAATTGTAACATGACAACCTATGTGACTTTGGCAGGACTTTTTAGCGCTTACCTTTCACCGAGTGCGCTAAGATTTAAAACAAACGATGGGTGGGAATCCAGCTTTCAGGGGAGTCCTCCCCCGAGTCTCTGGACGGCTGTGTGTCCGAGCGGCGACCGTTAATGCACTCAGTTTCGCTCGAGTACCATGACGACAAATTTGACTTCGGCACGACTTTAGGTCGCTTAATTTCAGCCTAGCGGGCTAGGAATTCACACAGACAAGCCTTGGGAATCCAGCTTTCAAGGGAGGCCTCTCCCAAGCCTCTCGGAGCTGTTGGGGCCGAACGGCGAGCGTCGAAGTACTCGGTTTCGCTCCAGTAGTAACCCTTTATTGACTAAATTGTAACATCACAACCTATGTGACTTTGGCAAGAATTTTCTGCGCCTACTTTTCAGCTACTGGGCTAAGATTTGAAACAAACGATCGGTGGGAATGCAGCTTTCAGGGGAGGCCTCTTCCAAGCCTCTCGGAGGTCGTGGGGCCGAACGGCGAGCGTCATAGCACTCGGTTTCTCTCCAGTAGTTGGCCTTTATTGACTAAATTGTAACATGACGACCTATGTGATTTTGGCAAGACTTTTTAGCGCCTACTTTTGAGCTAGTGGGCTAAGATTTTTTTTAAACAAACGATCGGTGGGAATCCAGCTTTCAGGGGAGTCCTCCCCCGAGTCTCTGGAAGGCTGTGGGACCGAGCGGCGAGCTTTAAAGCACTCAGTTTCGCTCGAGTACCATGACGACCGATTTGACTTCGGCACGACTTTAGGTCGCTTAATTTCAGCCTAGCGGGCTAGGAATTCACACAGACAAGCCTTGGGAATCCAGCTTTCAGGGGAGGCCTCTTCCAAGCCTCTCGGAGGTCGTGGGGCCGAACGGCGAGCGTCATAGCACTCGGTTTCTCTCCAGTAGTAGGCCTTTATTGACTAAATTGTAACATGACGACCTATGTGACTTTGGCAAGACTTTTTAGCGCCTACTTTTGAGCTACTGGGCTAAGATTTGAAAGAAACGATCGGTGGGAATCCAGCTTTCAGGGGAGGCCTCCCCCGAGACTCTGGACGGCTGTGGGGCCGAGCGGCGAGCGTTAAAGCACTCATTTTCGGTCCAGTAGGAGGCCTTTATTGGCTAAATTGTAACATGACGACCTATGTGATTTTGGCAGGACTTCTTAGCGCCTACTTTTTAGCTACTGGGCTAAGATTTTAAACAAACGATCGGTGGGAATCCAGCTTTCAGGGGAGGCCTCTTCCAAGCCTCTCGGAGGTCGTGGGGCCGAACGGCGAGTGTCAAAGCACTCGGTTTCGCTCCAGTAGGAGGCCTATATTGACTAAATTGTAACATGACAACCTATGTGACTTTGGCAGGACGTTTTAGCGCTTACTTTTGACCTAGTGCGCTAAGATTTGAAACAAACGATCGGTGGGAATCCATCTTTCCGGGTAGTCCTCCCCCGAGTCTCTGGACGGCTGTGGGGCCGAGCGGCGAGCGTTAAAGCACTCAGTTTCGCTCGAGTACCATGACGACTGATTTGACTTCGGCACGACTTTAGGTCGCTTAATTTCAGCCTAGCGGGCTAGGAATTCACACAGACAATCCTTGGGAATCCAGCTTTCAGGAGAGGCCTCTTCCAAGCCTCTCGGACGTCGTGGGGCCGAACAGCGAGCGTTAAAGCACTCAGTTTCGGTCCAGTAGGAGGCCTTTATTGACTAAATTGTAACATGACTACCTATATGACTTTGGCAAGACGTTTTAGCGCCTACCTTTGAGCTAGTGGGCTAAGATTTGAGAAAAACGATCGGTGGGAATCCGGCTTTTAGGGGAGGCCGCTTGCAAGCCTCTCGGAGGTCGTGGGCCCGAACGGCGAGCGTCAAAGCACTCGGTTTCGCTCGAGTACCATGACGACCGATTTGAATTCGGCACGACTTTAGGTCGCCTAATTTCTGCCTAGCGGGCTAGGAATTTACACAGACAAGCCTTGGGAATCCAGCTTTCAGGGGAGGCCACTTCCAAGCCTCTCAGAGGTTGTGGGGCCTAACGGCGAGCGTCAAAGCACTCGGTTTCGCTCCAGTCTTAGGCCTTTATTGACTAAATTGTAACATGACGACCTATGTGACTTTGGCAAGACTTTTTAGCGCCTACGTTTGAGCTAGTGGGCTAAGATTTGAAACAAACGATCGGTGGGAATCCAGCTTTCAGGGGAGGCGTCTCCCGAGTCTCTGGACGGCTTTGGGGCCGAGCGGCGAGCGTTAAAGCACTCAGTTTCGGTCCAGTAGTAGGCCTTTATTGAATAAATTGTAACATGACGACCTATGTGATTTTGGCAGGACTTTTTAGCGCTTACTTTTGAGCTAGTGGGCTAAGATTTGAAACACATTATCGGTGGGAATCCAGCTTTCAGGGGAGTCCTCCCCCGAGTGTCTGGACGGATGTGGGGCCGAACGGCGAGCGTTAAAGCACTCAGTTTCGCTCGAGTACCATGACGACCGATTTGACTTCGGCACGACTTTAGGTCGCTTAATTTCAGCCTAGCGGGCTAGGAATTCACACAGACAATCCTTGGGAATCCAGCTTTCAGGGGAGAACTCTTTCAAGCCTCTCAGAGGTCGTGAGGCCGAACGGCGAGCGTCAAAGCACTCGGTTTTGCTCCAGTAGTAGGCCTTTATTGACTAAATTGTAACATGACGACCGATGTGATTTTGGCAGGACTTTTTAGCGCCTACTTTTCAGTTACTGGGCGAGGATTTGAAACAAAAGATCGGTGGGAATCCACCTTTCAGGGGAGGCCTCTTCCAAGCCTCTCGGAGGTTGTGGGGCCGAACGGCGAGCGTTAAAGCACTCAGTTTCTCTCCAGTAGTCGGCCTTTATTGACTAAATTGTAACATGACGACCTATGTGACTTTGGCAAGACTTTTTAGCGCCTACGTTTGAGCTAGTGGGCTAAGATTTGAAACAAACGATCGGTGGGAATCCAGCTTTCAGGGGAGGCCTCCCCCGAGACTCTGGACGGCTGTGGGGCCGAGCGGCGAGCGTTAAAGCACTCAGTTTCGGTCCAGTAGGAGGCCTTTATTGGCTAAATTGTAACATGACGACCTATGTGATTTTGGCAGGACTTCTTAGCGCCTACTTTTCAGCTACTGGGCTAAGATTTTAAACAAACGATCGGTGGGAATCCAGCTTTCAGGGGAGGCCTCTTCCAAGCCGCTCGGAGGTCGTGGGGCCGAACGGCGAGCGTCAAAGCACTCGGTTTCGCTCCAGTAGGAGGCCTATATTGACTAAATTGTAACATCACAACCTATGTGAATTTGGCAGGACGTTTTAGCGCTTACTTTTGACCTAGTGCGCTAAGATTTGAAACAAACGATCGGTGGGAATCCAGCTTTCAGGGGAGGCCTCTTCCAAGCCTCTCGGAGGTTGTGGGGCCGAACGGCGAGCGTTAAAGCACTCAGTTTCTCTCCAGTAGTCGGCCTTTATTGACTAAATTGTAACATGACGACCTATGTGACTTTGGCAAGACTTTTTAGCGCCTACGTTTGAGCTAGTGGGCTAAGATTTGAAACAAACGATCGGTGGGAATCCAGCTTTCAGGGGAGGCCTCTCCCGAGACTCTGGACGGCTGTGGGGCCGAGCGGCGAGTGTTAAAGCACTCAGTTTCGGTCCAGTAGGAGGCCTTTATTGGCTAAATTGTAACATGACGACCTATGTGATTTTGGCAGGACTTCTTAGCGCCTACTTTTCAGCTACTGGGCTAAGATTTGAAACAAACGATCGGTGGGAATCCAGCTTTCAGGGGAGGCCTCTTCCAAGCCTCTCGGAGGTCGTGGGGCCGAACAGCGAGCGTTAAAGCACTCAGTTTCGCTCGAGTACCATGACGACCGATTTGACTTCGGCACGACTTTAGGTCGCTTAATTTCAGCCTAGCGGGCTAGGAATTCACACAGACAATCCTTGGGAATCCAGCTTTCAGGGGAGGCCTCTTCCAAGCCTCTCGGAGGTCGTGGGGCCGAACAGCGAGCGTTAAAGCACTCAGTTTCGGTCCAGTAGGAGGCCTTTATTGACTAAATTGTAACATGACTACCTATATGATTTTGGCAAGACTTTTTAGCGCCTACCTTTGAGCTAGTGGGCTAAGATTTGAGAAAAACGATCGGTGGGAATCCGGCTTTTAGGGGAGGCCGCTTCCAAGCCTCTCGGAGGTCGTGGGCCCGAACGGCGAGCGTCAAAGCACTCGGTTTCGCTCGAGTACCATGACGACCGATTTGACTTCGGCACGACTTTAGGTCGCCTAATTTCTGCCTAGCGGGCTAGGAATTTACACAGACAAGCCTTGGGAATCCAGCTTTCAGGGGAGGCCACTTCCAAGCCTCTCAGAGGTTGTGGGGCCTAACGGCGAGCGTCAAAGCACTCGGTTTCGCTCCAGTCTTAGGCCTTTATTGACTAAATTGTAACATGACAACCTATGTGACTTTGGCAGGACTTTTTAGCGCTTACTTTTGACCTAGTTCGCTAAGATTTGAAACAAACGATCGGTGGGAATCCAGCTTTCAGGGGAGTCCTCCCCCGAGTATCTGGACGGATGTGGGGCCGAACGGCGAGCGTTAAAGCACTCAGTTTCGCTCGAGTACCATGACGACCGATTTGACTTCGGCACGACTTTAGGTCGCTTAATTTCAGCCTAGCGGGCTAGGAATTCACACAGACAATCCTTGGGAATCCAGCTTTCAGGGGAGAACTCTTCCAAGCCTCTCAGAGGTCGTGAGGCCGAACGGCGAGCGTCAAAGCACTCGGTTTCGCTCCAGTAGTAGGCCTTTATTGACTAAATTGTAACATGAACACCCATGTGATTTTGGCAGGACTTTTTAGCGCCTACTTTTCAGTTACTGGGCGAGGATTTGAAACAAAAGATCGGTGGGAATCCACCTTTCAGGGGAGGCCTCTTCCAAGCCTCTCGGAGGTTGTGGGGCCGAACGGCGAGCGTTAAAGCACTCAGTTTCTCTCCAGTAGTCGGCCTTTCTTGACTAAATTGTAACATGACGACCTATGTGACTTTGGCAAGACTTTTTAGTGCCTACGTTTGAGCTAGTGGGCTAAGATTTTAAACGAACGATCGGTGGGAATCTAGCTTTCAGGGGAGGCCTCCCCCGAGACTCTGGACGGCTGTGGGGCCGAGCGGCGTGCGTTAAAGCACTCAGTTTCGGTCCAGTAGGAGGCCTTTATTGGCTAAATTGTAACATGACGACCTATGTGATTTTGGCAGGACTTCTTAGCGCCTACTTTTCAGTTACTGGGCTAAGATTTTAAACAAACGATCGGTGGGAATCCAGCTTTCAGGGGAGGCCTCTTCCAAGCCTCTCGGAGGTCGTGGGGCCGAACGGCGCGCGTCAAAGCACTCGGTTTCGCTCCAGTAGTAGGGTTTTATTGACTAAATTGTAACATGACGACCTATGTGACTTTGGCAGGACTTTTTAGCGCCTACTTTTCAGCTACTGGGCGAAGATTTGAAACAAACGATCGGTGGGAATCCAGCTTTCAGGGGAGGCCTCTTCCAAGCCTCTCGGAGGTTGTGGGGCCGAACGGCGAGCGTTAAAGCACTCAGTTTCTCTCCAGTAGTCGGCCTTTATTGACTAAATTGTAACATGACGACCTATGTGACTTTGGCAAGACTTTTTAGCGCCTACGTTTGAGCTAGTGGGCTAAGATTTGAAACAAACGATCGGTGGGAATCCAGCTTTCAGGGGAGGCCTCTCCCGAGACTCTGGACGGCTGTGGGGCCGAGCGGCGAGCGTTAAAGCACTCAGTTTCGGTCCAGTAGGAGGCCTTTATTGGCTAAATTGTAACATGACGACCTATGTGATTTTGGCAGGACTTCTTAGCGCCTACGTTTGAGCTAGTGCGCTAAGATTTGAAACAAACGATTGGTGGGAATCCAGCTTTCCGGGTAGTCCTCCCCCGAGTCTCTGGACGGCTGTGGGGCCGAGCGGCGAGCGTTAAAGCACTCAGTTTCGCTCGAGTACCATGACGACCGATTTGACTTCGGCACGACTTTAGGTCGCTTAATTTCAGCCTAGCGGGCTAGGAATTCACACAGACAATCCTTGGGAATCCAGCTTTCAGGGGAGGCCTCTTCCAAGCCTCTCGGAGGTCGTGGGGCCGAACAGCGAGCGTCAAAGCACTCGGTTTCGCTCCAGTAGTAGGCCTTTATTGACTAAATTGTAACATGACGACCGATGTGATTTTGGCAGGACTCTTTAGCGCCTACTTTTCAGTTACTGGGCGAAGATTTGAAACAAACGATCAGTGGGAATCCAGCTTTCAGGGGAGGCCTCTTCCAAGCCTCTCGGAGGTTGTGCGGCCGAACGGCGAGCGTTAAAGCACTCAATTTCTCTCCAGTAGTCGGCCTTTATTGACTAAATTGTAACATGACGACCTATGTGACTTTGGCAAGACTTTTTAGTGCCTACGTTTGAGCTAGTGGGCTAAGATTTTAAACGAACGATCGGTGGGAATCTAGCTTTCAGGGGAGGCCTCCCCCGAGACTCTGGACGGCTGTGGGGCCGAGCGGCGTGCGTTAAAGCACTCAGTTTCGGTCCAGTAGGAGGCCTTTATTGGCTAAATTGTAACATGACGACCTATGTGATTTTGGCAGGACTTCTTAGCGCCTACTTTTCAGTTACTGGGCTAAGATTTTAAACAAACGATCGGTGGGAATCCAGCTTTCAGGGGAGGCCTCTTCCAAGCCTCTCGGAGGTCGTGGGGCCGAACGGCGAGCGTCAAAGCACTCGGTTTCGCTCCAGTAGTAGGGTTTTATTGACTAAATTGTAACATGACGACCTATGTGACTTTGGCAGGACTTTTTAGCGCCTACTTTTCAGCTACTGGGCGAAGATTTGAAACAAACGATCGGTGGGAATCCAGCTTTCAGGGGAGTCCTCCCCCGAGTCTCTGGACGGCTTTGGGGCCGAGCGGCGAGCGTTAAAGCACTCGGTTTCGGTCCAGTAGGAGGCCTTTATTGAGTAAATTGTAACATGACGACCTATGTGATTTTGGCAGGACTTTTTAGCGCCTGCTTTTGAGCTACTGAGCTGAGATTTGAAACAAACGATCGGTGGGAATCCAGCTTTCAGGGGAGGCCTCCCCCGAGTCTCTGGACGGCTATGGGGCCGAGCGGCGAGCGTTAAAGCACTCGGTTTCTCTCCAGTAGTAGGCCTTTATTGACTAAATTGTAACATGACGACCTATGTAATTTGGCAGGACTTTTTAGCGCCTACTTTTCAGCTACTGGGCTAAGATTTGAAACAAACGATCGGTGGGAATCCAGCTTTCAGGGGAGGCCTCTTCCAAGCCTCTCGGAGGTCGTGGGCCCGAACGGCGAGCGTCAAAGCACTCGGTTTCGCTCCAGTAGTAGGCCTTTATTGACTAAATTGTAACATGACAACCTATGTGACTTTGGCAGGACTTTTTAGCGCTTACTTTTCACCGAGTGCGCTAAGATTTGAAACAAACGATGGGTGGGAATCCAGCTTTCAGGGGAGTCTTCCCCCGAGTCTCTGGACGGCTGTGTGTCCGAGCGGCGACCGTTAATGCACTCAGTTTCGCTCGAGTACCATGACGACAAATTTGACTTCGGCACGACTTTAGGTCGCTTAATTTCAGCCTAGCGGGCTAGGAATTCACACAGACAAGCCTTGGGAATCCAGCTTTCAAGGGAGGCCTCTCCCAAGCCTCTCGGAGCTGGTGGGGCCGAACGGCGAGCGTCGAAGCACTCGGTTTCGCTCCAGTAGTAACCCTTTATTGACTAAATTGTAACATCACAACCTATGTGACTTTGGCAAGACTTTTCTGCGCCTACTTTTCAGCTACTGGGCTAAGATTTGAAACAAACGATCGGTGGGAATGCAGCTTTCAGGGGAGGTCTCTTCCAAGCCTCTCGGAGGTCGTGGGGCCGAACGGCGAGCGTCATAGCACTCGGTTTCTCTCCAGTAGTTGGCCTTTATTGGCTAAATTGTAACATGACGACCTATGTGATTTTGGCAGGACTTCTTAGCGCCTACTTTTCAGCTACTGGGCTAAGATTTTAAACAAACGATCGGTGGGAATCCAGCTTTCAGGGGAGGCCTCTTACAAGCCGCTCGGAGGTCGTGGGGCCGAACGGCGAGCGTCAAAGCACTCGGTTTCGCTCCAGTAGGAGGCCTATATTGACTAAATTGTAACATCACAACCTATGTGAATTTGGCAGGACGTTTTAGCGCTTACTTTTGACCTAGTGCGCTAAGATTTGAAACAAACGATCGGTGGGAATCCAGCTTTCAGGGGAGGCCTCTTCCAAGCCTCTCGGAGGTTGTGGGGCCGAACGGCGAGCGTTAAAGCACTCAGTTTCTCTCCAGTAGTCGGCCTTTATTGACTAAATTGTAACATGACGACCTATGTGACTTTGGCAAGACTTTTTAGCGCCTACGTTTGAGCTAGTGGGCTAAGATTTGAAACAAACGATCGGTGGGAATCCAGCTTTCAGGGGAGGCCTCTCCCGAGACTCTGGACGGCTGTGGGGCCGAGCGGCGAGTGTTAAAGCACTCAGTTTCGGTCCAGTAGGAGGCCTTTATTGGCTAAATTGTAACATGACGACCTATGTGATTTTGGCAGGACTTCTTAGCGCCTACTTTTCAGCTACTGGGCTAAGATTTTAAACAAACGATCGGTGGGAATCCAGCTTTCAGGGGAGGCCTCTTCCAAGCCTCTCGGAGGTCGTGGGGCCGAACAGCGAGCGTTAAAGCACTCAGTTTCGCTCGAGTACCATGACGACCGATTTGACTTCGGCACGACTTTAGGTCGCTTAATTTCAGCCTAGCGGGCTAGGAATTCACACAGACAATCCTTGGGAATCCAGCTTTCAGGGGAGGCCTCTTCCAAGCCTCTCGGAGGTCGTGGGGCCGAACAGCGAGCGTTAAAGCACTCAGTTTCGGTCCAGTAGGAGGCCTTTATTGACTAAATTGTAACATGACTACCTATATGACTTTGGCAAGACTTTTTAGCGCCTACCTTTGAGCTAGTGGGCTAAGATTTGAGAAAAACGATCGGTGGGAATCCGGCTTTTAGGGGAGGCCGCTTCCAAGCCTCTCGGAGGTCGTGGGCCCGAACGGCGAGCGTCAAAGCACTCGGTTTCGCTCGAGTACCATGACGACCGATTTGACTTCGGCACGACTTTAGGTCGCCTAATTTCTGCCTAGCGGGCTAGGAATTTACACAGACAAGCCTTGGGAATCCAGCTTTCAGGGGAGGCCACTTCCAAGCCTCTCAGAGGTTGTGGGGCCTAACGGCGAGCGTCAAAGCACTCGGTTTCGCTCCAGTCTTAGGCCTTTATTGACTAAATTGTAACATGACAACCTATGTGACTTTGGCAGGACTTTTTAGCGCTTACTTTTGACCTAGTGCGCTAAGATTTGAAACAAACGATCGGTGGGAATCCAGCTTTCAGGGGAGTCCTCCCCCGAGTCTCTGGACGGCTTTGGGGCCGAGCGGCGAGCGTTAAAGCACTCGGTTTCGGTCCAGTAGTAGGCCTTTATTGAATAAATTGTAACATGACGACCTATTTGATTTTGGCAGGACTTTTTAGCGCTTACTTTTGAGCTAGTGGGCTAAGATTTGAAACACATTATCGGTGGGAATCCAGCTTTCAGGGGAGTCCTCCCCCGAGTATCTGGACGGATGTGGGGCCGAACGGCGAGCGTTAAAGCACTCAGTTTCGCTCGAGTACCATGACGACCGATTTGACTTCGGCACGACTTTAGGTCGCTTAATTTCAGCCTAGCGGGCTAGGAATTCACACAGACAATCCTTGGGAATCCAGCTTTCAGGGGAGAACTCTTCCAAGCCTCTCAGAGGTCGTGAGGCCGAACGGCGAGCGTCAAAGCACTCGGTTTCGCTCCAGTAGTAGGCCTTTATTGACTAAATTGTAACATGAACACCCATGTGATTTTGGCAGGACTTTTTAGCGCCTACTTTTCAGTTACTGGGCGAGGATTTGAAACAAAAGATCGGTGGGAATCCACCTTTCAGGGGAGGCCTCTTCCAAGCCTCTCGGAGGTTGTGGGGCCGAACGGCGAGCGTTAAAGCACTCAGTTTCTCTCCAGTAGTCGGCCTTTGTTGACTAAATTGTAACATGACGACCTATGTGATTTTGGCAAGACTTTTTAGCGCCTACGTTTGAGCTAGTGGGCTAAGATTTGAAACAAACGATCGGTGGGAATCCAGCTTTCAGGGGAGGCTTCCCCCGAGACTCTGGACGGCTGTGGGGCCGAGCGGCGAGCGTTAAAGCACTCAGTTTCGGTCCACTAGGAGGCCTTTATTGGCTAAATTGTAACATGACGACCTATGTGATTTTGGCAGGACTTCTTAGCGCCTACTTTTCAGCTACTGGGCTAAGATTTTAAACAAACGATCGGTGGGAATCCAGCTTTCAGGGGAGGCCTCTTCCAAGCCGCTCGGAGGTCGTGGGGCCGAACAGCGAGCGTCAAAGCATTCGGTTTCGGTCCAGTCGGAGGCCTATATTGACTAAATTGTAACATCACAACCTATGTGAATTTGGCAGGACGTTTTAGCGCTTACTTTTGACCTAGTGCGCTAAGATTTGAAACAAACGATCGGTGGGAATCCAGCTTTCAGGGGAGGCCTCTTCCAAGCCTCTCGGAGGTTGTGGGGCCGAACGGCGAGCGTTAAAGCACTCAGTTTCTCTCCAGTAGTCGGCCTTTATTGACTAAATTGTAACATGACGACCTATGTGACTTTGGCAGGACTTCTTAGCGCCTACTTTTCAGCTACTGGGCTAAGATTTTAAACAAACGATCGGTGGGAATCCAGCTTTCAGGGGAGGCCTCTTCCAAGCCTCTCGGAGGTCGTGGGGCCGAACAGCGAGCGTTAAAGCACTCAGTTTCGCTCGAGTACCATGACGACCGATTTGACTTCGGCACGACTTTAGGTCGCTTAATTTCAGCCTAGCGGGCTAGGAATTCACACAGACAATCCTTGGGAATCCAGCTTTCAGGGGAGGCCTCTTCCAAGCCTCTCGGAGGTCGTGGGGCCGAACAGCGAGCGTTAAAGCACTCAGTTTCGGTCCAGTAGGAGGCCTTTATTGACTAAATTGTAACATGACTACCTATATGACTTTGGCAAGACTTTTTAGCGCCTACCTTTGAGCTAGTGGGCTAAGATTTGAGAAAAACGATCGGTGGGAATCCGGCTTTTAGGGGAGGCCGCTTCCAAGCCTCTCGGAGGTCGTGGGCCCGAACGGCGAGCGTCAAAGCACTCGGTTTCGCTCGAGTACCATGACGACCGATTTGACTTCGGCACGACTTTAGGTCGCCTAATTTCTGCCTAGCGGGCTAGGAATTTACACAGACAAGCCTTGGAAATCCAGCTTTCAGGGGAGGCCACTTCCAAGCCTCTCAGAGGTTGTGGGGGCCTAACGGCGAGCGTCAAAGCACTCGGTTTCGCTCCAGTCTTAGGCCTTTATTGACTAAATTGTAACATGACAACCTATGTGACTTTGGCAGGACTTTTTAGCGCTTACTTTTGACCTAGTGCGCTAAGATTTGAAACAAACGATCGGTGGGAATCCAGCTTTCAGGGGAGTCCTCCCCCGAGTCTCTGGACGGCTTTGGGGCCGAGCGGCGAGCGTTAAAGCACTCAGTTTCGGTCCAGTAGTAGGCCTTTATTGAATAAATTGTAACATGACGACCTATTTGATTTTGGCAGGACTTTTTAGCGCTTACTTTTGAGCTAGTGGGCTAAGATTTGAAACACATTATCAGTGGGAATCCAGCTTTCAGGGGAGTCCTCCCCCGAGTATCTGGACGGATGTGGGGCCGAACGGCGAGCGTTAAAGCACTCAGTTTCGCTCGAGTACCATGACGACCGATTTGACTTCGGCACGACTTTAGGTCGCTTAATTTCAGCCTAGCGGGCTAGGAATTCACACAGACAATCCTTGGGAATCCAGCTTTCAGGGGAGAACTCTTCCAAGCCTCTCAGAGGTCGTGAGGCCGAACGGCGAGCGTCAAAGCACTCGGTTTCGCTCCAGTAGTAGGCCTTTATTGACTAATTGTAACATGAACACCCATGTGATTTTGGCAGGACTTTTTAGCGCCTACTTTTCAGTTACTGGGCGAGGATTTGAAACAAAAGATCGGTGGGAATCCACCTTTCAGGGGAGGCCTCTTCCAAGCCTCTCGGAGGTTGTGGGGCCGAACGGCGAGCGTTAAAGCACTCAGTTTCTCTCCAGTAGTCGGCCTTTGTTGACTAAATTGTAACATGACGACCTATGTGATTTGGCAAGACTTTTTAGCGCCTACGTTTGAGCTAGTGGGCTAAGATTTGAAACAAACGATCGGTGGGAATCCAGCTTTCAGGGGAGGCTTCCCCCGAGACTCTGGGCGGCTGTGGGGCCGAGCGGCGAGCGTTAAAGCACTCAGTTTCGGTCCACTAGGAGGCCTTTATTGGCTAAATTGTAACATGACGACCTATGTGATTTTGGCAGGACTTCTTAGCGCCTACTTTTCAGCTACTGGGCTAAGATTTTAAACAAACGATCGGTGGGAATCCAGCTTTCAGGGGAGGCCTCTTCCAAGCCGCTCGGAGGTCGTGGGCCGAACGGCGAGCGTCAAAGCATTCGGTTTCGCTCCAGTCGGAGGCCTATATTTGACTAAATTGTAACATCACAACCTATGTGAATTTGGCAGGACGTTTTAGCGCTTACTTTTGACCTAGTGCGCTAAGATTTGAAACAAACGATCGGTGGGAATCCAGCTTTCAGGGGAGGCCTCTTCCAAGCCTCTCGGAGGTTTGTGGGGCCGAACGGCGAGCGTTAAAGCACTCAGTTTCTCTCCAGTAGTCGGCCCTTTATTGACTAAATTGTAACATGACGACCTATGTGACTTTGGCAAGACTTTTTAGCGCCTACGTTTGAGCTAGTGGGCTAAGATTTGAAACAAACGATCGGTGGGAATCCAGCTTTCAGGGGAGGCCTCTCCCGAGACTCTGGACGGCTGTGGGGCCGAGCGGCGAGCGTTAAAGCACTCAGTTTCGGTCCAGTAGGAGGCCTTTATTGGCTAAATTGTAACATGACGACCTATGTGATTTTGGCAGGACTTCTTAGCGCCTACGTTTGAGCTAGTGCGCTAAGATTTGAAACAAACGATCGGTGGGAATCCAGCTTTCCGGGTAGTCCTCCCCCGAGTCTCTGGACGGCTGTGGGGCCGAGCGGCGAGCGTTAAAGCACTCAGTTTCGCTCGAGTACCATGACGACCGATTTGACTTCGGCACGACTTTAGGTCGCTTAATTTCAGCCTAGCGGGCTAGGAATTCACACAGACAATCCTTGGGAATCCAGCTTTCAGGGGAGGCCTCTTCCAAGCCTCTCGGAGGTCGTGGGGCCGAACAGCGAGCGTTAAAGCACTCAGTTTCGGTCCAGTAGGAGGCCTTTATTGACTAAATTGTAACATGACTACCTATATGACTTTGGCAAGACTTTTAGCGCCTACCTTTGAGCTAGTGGGCTAAGATTTGAGAAAAACGATCGGTGGGAATCCGGCTTTTAGGGGAGGCCGCTTCCAAGCCTCTCGGAGGTCGTGGGCCCGAACGGCGAGTGTCAAAGCACTCGGTTTCGCTCGAGTACCATGACGACCGATTTGAATTCGGCACGACTTTAGGTCGCCTAATTTCTGCCTAGCGGGCTAGGAATTTACACAGACAAGCCTTGGGAATCCAGCTTTCAGGGGAGGCCACTTCCAAGCCTCTCAGAGGTTGTGGGGCCTAACGGTGAGCGTCAAAGCACTCGGTTTCGCTCCAGTCTTAGGCCTTTATTGACTAAATTGTAACATGATAACCTATGTGACTTTGGCAGGACTTTTTAGCGCTTACTTTTGACCTAGTGCGCTAAGATTTTAAACAAACGATCGGTGGGAATCCAGCTTTCAGGGGAGTCCTCCCCCGAGTCTCTGGACGGCTTTGGGGCCGAGCGGCGAGCGTTAAAGCACTCAGTTTCGGTCCAGTAGTAGGCCTTTATTGAATAAATTGTAACATGACGACCTATGTGATTTTGGCAGGACTTTTTAGCGCTTACTTTTGAGCTAGTGGGCTAAGATTTGAAACACATTATCGGTGGGAATCCAGCTTTCAGGGGAGTCCTCCCCCGAGTATCTGGACGGATGTGGGGCCGAACGGCGAGCGTTAAAGCACTCAGTTTCGCTCGAGTACCATGACGACCGATTTGACTTCGGCACGACTTTAGGTCGCTTAATTTCAGCCTAGCGGGCTAGGAATTCACACAGACAATCCTTGGGAATCCAGCTTTCAGGGGAGAACTCTTCCAAGCCTCTCAGAGGTCGTGAGGC
The DNA here is from genome assembly GCF_024500275.1 of Phycodurus eques. Taxonomy (NCBI): domain Eukaryota; kingdom Metazoa; phylum Chordata; class Actinopteri; order Syngnathiformes; family Syngnathidae; genus Phycodurus; species Phycodurus eques. Next base: position 117,407 of record NW_026904068.1, on the reverse strand, counting down.
CGAACGGCGAGCGTCAAAGCACTCGGTTCGCTCCAGTAGTAGGCCTTTATTGACTAAAATTGTAACATGACGACCGATGTGATTTTGGCAGGACTTTTTAGCGCCTACTTTTCAGTTACTGGGCGAAGATTGAAAACAAACGATCAGTGGGAATCCAGCTTTCAGGGGAGGCCTCTTCCAAGCCTCTCGGAGGTTGTGCGGCCGAACGGCGAGCGTTAAAGCACTCAGTTTCTCTCCAGTAGTCGGCCTTTCTTGACTAAATTGTAACATGACGACCTATGTGACTTTGGCAAGACTTTTTAGTGCCTACGTTTGAGCTAGTGGGCTAAGATTTTAAAACGAACGATCGGTGGGAATCTAGCTTTCAGGGGAGGCCTCCCCCGAGACTCTGGACGGCTGTGGGGCCGAGCGGCGTGCGTTAAAGCACTCAGTTTTCGGTCCAGTAGGAGGCCTTTATTGGCTAAATTGTAACATGACGACCTATGTGATTTTGGCAGGACTTCTTAGCGCCTACTTTTCAGTTACTGGGCTAAGATTTTAAACAAACGATCGGTGGGAATCCAGCTTTCAGGGGAGGCCTCTTCCAAGCCTCTCGGAGGTCGTGGGGCCGAACGGCGCGCGTCAAGCACTCGGTTTCGCTCCAGTAGTAGGGTTTTATTGACTAAATTGTAACATGACGACCTATGTGACTTTGGCAGGACTTTTTAGCGCCTACTTTTCAGCTACTGGGCGAAGATTTGAAACAAACGATCGGTGGGAATCCAGCTTTCAGGGGAGGCCTCTTCCAAGCCTCTCGGAGGTTGTGGGGCCGAACGGCGAGCGTTAAAGCACTCAGTTTCTCTCCAGTAGTCGGCCTTTATTGACTAAATTGTAACATGACGACCTATGTGACTTTGGCAAGACTTTTTAGCGCCTACGTTTGAGCTAGTGGGCTAAGATTTGAAACAAACGATCGGTGGAATCCAGCTTTCAGGGGAGGCCTCTCCCGAGACTCTGGACGGCTGTGGGGCCGAGCGGCGAGCGTTAAAGCACTCAGTTTCGGTCCAGTAGGAGGCCTTTATTGGCTAAATTGTAACATGACGACCTATGTGATTTTGGCAGGACTTCTTAGCGCCTACGTTTGAGCTAGTGCGCTAAGATTTGAAACAAACGATTGGTGGGAATCCAGCTTTCCGGGTAGTCCTCCCCCGAGTCTCTGGACGGCTGTGGGGCCGAGCGGCGAGCGTTAAAGCACTCAGTTTCGCTCGAGTACCATGACGACCGATTTGACTTCGGCACGACTTTAGGTCGCTTAATTTCAGCCTAGCGGGCTAGGAATTCACACAGACAATCCTTGGGAATCCAGCTTTCAGGGGAGGCCTCTTCCAAGCCTCTCGGAGGTCGTGGGGCCGAACAGCGAGCGTCAAAGCACTCGGTTTTGCTCCAGTAGTAGGCCTTTATTGACTAAATTGTAACATGACGACCGATGTGATTTTGGCAGGACTCTTTAGCGCCTACTTTTCAGTTACTGGGCGAAGATTTTGAAACAAACGATCAGTGGGAATCCAGCTTTCAGGGGAGGCCTCTTCCAAGCCTCTCGGAGGTTGTGCGGCCGAACGGCGAGCGTTAAAGCACTCAATTTCTCTCCAGTAGTCGGCCTTTATTGACTAAATTGTAACATGACGACCTATGTGACTTTGGCAAGACTTTTTAGTGCCTACGTTTGAGCTAGTGGGCTAAGATTTTAAACGAACGATCGGTGGGAATCTAGCTTTCAGGGGAGGCCTCCCCCGAGACTCTGGACGGCTGTGGGGCCGAGCGGCGTGCGTTAAAGCACTCAGTTTCGGTCCAGTAGGAGGCCTTTATTGGCTAAATTGTAACATGACGACCTATGTGATTTTGGCAGGACTTCTTAGCGCCTACTTTTCAGTTACTGGGCTAAGATTTTAAACAAACGATCGGTGGGAATCCAGCTTTCAGGGGAGGCCTCTTCCAAGCCTCTCGGAGGTCGTGGGGCCGAACGGCGAGCGTCAAAGCACTCGGTTTTGCTCCAGTAGTAGGGTTTTATTGACTAAATTGTAACATGACGACCTATGTGACTTTGGCAGGACTTTTTAGCGCCTACTTTTCAGCTACTGGGCGAAGATTTGAAACAAACGATCGGTGGGAATCCAGCTTTCAGGGGAGTCCTCCCCCGAGTCTCTGGACGGCTTTGGGGCCGAGCGGCGAGCGTTAAAGCACTCAGTTTCGGTCCAGTAGGAGGCCTTTATTGAGTAAATTGTAACATGACGACCTATGTGATTTTGGCAGGACTTTTTAGCGCCTGCTTTTGAGCTACTGAGCTGAGATTTGAAACAAACGATCGGTGGGAATCCAGCTTTCAGGGGAGGCCTCCCCCGAGTCTCTGGACGGCTATGGGGCCGAGCGGCGAGCGTTAAAGCACTCGGTTTCTCTCCAGTAGTAGGCCTTTATTGACTAAATTGTAACATGACGACCTATGTAATTTGGCAGGACTTTTTAGCGCCTACTTTTCAGCTACTGGGCTAAGATTTGAAACAAACGATCGGTGGGAATCCAGCTTTCAGGGGAGGCCTCTTCCAAGCCTCTCGGAGGTCGTGGGCCCGAACGGCGAGCGTCAAAGCACTCGGTTTCGCTCCAGTAGTAGGCCTTTATTGACTAAATTGTAACATGACAACCTATGTGACTTTGGCAGGACTTTTTAGCGCTTACTTTTCACCGAGTGCGCTAAGATTTGAATCAAACGATGGGTGGGAATCCAGCTTTCAGGGGAGTCTTCCCCCGAGTCTCTGGACGGCTGTGTGTCCGAGCGGCGACCGTTAATGCACTCAGTTTCGCTCGAGTACCATGACAACAAATTTGACTTCGGCACGACTTTAGGTCGCTTAATTTCAGCCTAGCGGGCTAGGAATTCACACAGACAAGCCTTGGGAATCCAGCTTTCAAGGGAGGCCTCTCCCAAGCCTCTCGGAGCTGGTGGGGCCGAACGGCGAGCGTCGAAGCACTCGGTTTCGCTCCAGTAGTAACCCTTTATTGACTAAATTGTAACATCACAACCTATGTGACTTTGGCAAGACTTTTCTGCGCCTACTTTTCAGCTACTGGGCTAAGATTTGAAACAAACGATCGGTGGGAATGCAGCTTTCAGGGGAGGTCTCTTCCAAGCCTCTCGGAGGTCGTGGGGCCGAACGGCGAGCGTCATAGCACTCGGTTTCTCTCCAGTAGTTGGCCTTTATTGACTAAATTGTAACATGACGACCTATGTGATTTTGGCAAGACTTTTTAGCGCCTACTTTTGAGCTAGTGGGCTAAGATTTTTTTAAAACAAACGATCGGTGGGAATCCAGCTTTCAGGGGAGTCCTCCCCCGAGTCTCTGGAAGGCTGTGGGACCGAGCGGCGAGCTTTAAAGCACTCAGTTTCGCTCGAGTACCATGACGACCGATTTGACTTCGGCACGACTTTAGGTCGCTTAATTTCAGCCTAGCGGGCTAGGAATTCACACAGACAAGCCTTGGGAATCCAGCTTTCAGGGGAGGCCTCTTCCAAGCCTCTCGGAGGTCGTGGGGCCGAACGGCGAGCGTCATAGCACTCGGTTTCTCTCCAGTAGTAGGCCTTTATTGACTAAATTGTAACATGACGACCTATGTGACTTTGGCAAGACTTTTTAGCGCCTACTTTTGAGCTACTGGGCTAAGATTTGAAAGAAACGATCGGTGGGAATCCAGCTTTCAGGGGAGGCCTCTTCCAAGCCTCTTGGAGGTTTTGGGCCCGAACGGCGAGCGTCAAAGCACTCGGTTTCGGTCCAGTAGTAGGCCTTTATTGACTAAATTGTAACATGACGACCTATGTGACTTTGGCAGGACTTTTTTGCGCCTACTTTTCAGCTACTGGGCTAAGATTTGAAACAAACGATCGGTGGGAATCCAGCTTTCAGGGGAGGCCTCCCTGAGTCTCTGGACGGCTGTGGGGCCGAGCGGCGAGCGTTAAAGCACTCAGTTTTGGTCCAGTAGGAGGCCTTTATTGACTAAATTGTAACATGACGACCTATGTGATTTTGGCAGGACTTCTTAGCGCCTACTTTTCAGCTACTGGGCTAAGATTTGAAACAAACGATCGGTGGGAATCCAGCTTTCAGGGGAGGCCTCCCCTGAGTCTCTGGACGGCTGTGGGGCCGAGCGGCGAGCGTTAAAGCACTCAGTTTCGGTCCAGTAATAGGCCTTTATTGACTAAATTGTAACATGACGACCTATGTGATTTTGGCAGGACCTTTTAGCGCCTACTTTTGAGCTACTGGGCTAAGTTTTGAAAGAAACGATCGGTGGGAATCCAGCTTTCAGGGGAGGCCTCCCCTGAGTCTCTGGACGGCTGTGGGGCCGAGCGGCGAGCGTTAAAGCACTCAGTTTTGGTCCAGTAGGAGGCCTTTATTGACTAAATTGTAACATGACGACCTATGTGATTTTGGCAGGACTTCTTAGCGCCTACTTTTCAGCTACTGGGCTAAGATTTGAAACAAACGATCGGTGGGAATCCAGCTTTCAGGGGAGTCCTCCCCCGAGTCTCTGGACGGCTGTGGGGGCGAGCGTTAAAGCACTCAGTTTTGCGCGAGTACCATGACGACCGATTTGACTTCGGCACGACTTTAGGTCGCTTAATTTCTACCTAGCGGGCTAGGAATTTACACAAACAAGCCTTGGGAATCCAGCTTTCAAGGGAGGCCTCTTCCAAGCCTCTCGGAGCTCGTGAGGCCGAACGGCGAGCGTCAAAGCACTCTGTTTCGCTCCAGTAGTAGGGTTTTATTGACTAAATTGTAACATGACGACCTATGTGACTTTGGCAGGACTTTTTAGCGCCTACTTTTCAGCTACTGGGCGAAGATTTGAAACAAACGATCGGTGGGAATCCAGCTTTCAGGGGAAGCCTCACCCGAGTCTCTGGACGGCTGTGGGGCCGAGCTGCGACCGTTAAAGCACTCAGTTTCGCTCCAGTAGTAGGCCTTTATTGACTAAATTGTAACATGACGACCTATGTGATTTTGGCAGGACGTTTTAGCGCTTACGTTTGAGCTAGTGGGATAAGATTTAAAACAATCGATCGGTGGTAATCCAGCTTTCAAGGGAGGCCTCTTCCAAGCCTCTCGGAGGTCGTGGGGCCGAACGGCGAGCGTCAAAGCACTCGGTTTCGCTCCAGTAGTAGGCCTTTATTGAATAAATTGTAACATGACAACCTATGTGACTTTGGCAGGACTTTTTAGCGCTTACGTTTGAGCGAGTGCGCTAAGATTTGAAACAAACGATCGGTGGGAATCCAGCTTTCAGGGGAGGCCACTTCCAAGCCTCTCAGAGGTCGTGGGGCCTAACGGCGAGCGTCAAAGCACTCGGTTTCGCTCCCGTAGTAGGCCTTTATTGACTAAATTGTAACATGACAACCTATGTGACTTTGGCAGGACTTTTTAGCGCTTACTTTTTACCTCGTGCGCTCAGATTTGGAACAAACGATCGGTGGGAATCCAGCTTTCAGGGGAGTCCCACCCGAGTCTCTGGACGGCTGTGGGGCCGAGCGGCGAGCGTTAAAGCACTCAGTTTCGGTCCAGTAGGAGGCCTTTATTGGCTAAATTGTAACATGACGACCTATGTGATTTTGGCAGGACTTCTTACCGCCTACTTTTCAGCTACTGGGTTAAGATTTGAAACAAATGATCGGTGGGAATCCAGCTTTCAGGGGAGGCCTCTTCCAAGCATCTCGGAGGTCGTGGGGCCGAACGGCGAGCGTCAAAGCATGCGGTTTCGCTCCAGTAGGAGGCCTTTATTGACTAAATTGTAACATGACGACCTACGTGATTTTGGCAGGACTTTTTAGCGCTTACTTATGAGCTAGTGTGCTAAGATTTGAAACAAATTATGGGTGGGAATCCAGCTTTCAGGGGAGTCCTCCCCCGAGTCTCTGGACGGCTGTGGGGCAGAGCGGCGAGCGTTAAAGCACTCAGTTTCGCTCGAGTACCATGACGACCGATTTGACTTCGGCATGACTTTAGGTCGCTTAATTTCAGCCTAGCGGGCTAGGAATTCACACAGACAATCAGTTGGAATCCAGGTTTCAGGGGAGGCCTCTTCCAAGCCTCTCGGAGGTCGTGGGGCCGAACGGCGAGCGTCATAGCATTCGGTTTCTCTCCAGTAGTAGGCCTTTATTGACTAAATTGTAACATGACGACCTATGTGACTTTGGCAAGACTTTCTAGCGCCTACTTTTGAGCTAGTGGGCTAAGATTTGAAACAAAGGATCGGTGGGAATCCAGCTTTCAGAGGAGGCCTCTTCCAAGCCTCTCGGAGGTCGTGGGCCCGAACGGCGAGCGTCAAAGCACTCGGTTTCGCTCCCGTAGTAGGCCTTTATTGACTAAATTGTAACATGACAACCTATGTGACTTTGGCGGGACTTTTCAGCGCTTACGTTTGAGCTAGTGGGCTAAGATTTGAAACAAACGATTGGTGGGAATCCAGCTTTCAGGGGAGGCCTTCCCCGAGTCTCTGGAAGGCTGTGGGGCCGAGCGGCGAGCGTTAAAGCACTCAGTTTCGGTCCAGTAGTAGGCCTTTATTGACTAAATTGTAACATGACGACCTATGTGATTTTGGCAGGACTTTTTAGCGCCTACTTTTCAGCTACTGGGCTAAGATTTGAAACAAACGATCAGTGGGAATCCAGCTTTCAGGGGAGGCCTCCCCCGAGTCTCTGGACGGCTGTAGGGCCGAACAGCGAGCTTCAAAGCACTCGATTTCTCTCCAGTACTAGGCCTTTATTGACTAAATTGTAACATGACGACCGATGTGATTTTGGCAGGACTTTTTAGCGCCTACTTTTCAGCTACTGGGCGAAGATTTGAAACAAACGATCGGTGGGAATCCAGCTTTCAGGGGAGGCCTCTTCCAAGCCTCTCGGAGGTCGTGGGGCCGAACGACGAGCGTCAAAGCACTCGTTTTCGCTCCAGTAATAGGCCTTTATTGACTAAATTGTAACATGACGACCTATGTGACTTTGGCATGACTTTTTAGCGCCTACTTTTGAGGTAGTGGGCTAAGATTTGAAACAAACGATAGGTGGGAATCCAGCTTTCAGGGGAAGCCTCCCCCGAGTCTCTGGACGGCTGTGGGGCCGAGCGGCGAGCGTTAAAGCACTCAGTTTCGCTCGAGTACCATGACGACCGATTTTACTTCGGCACGGCTTTAGGTCGCATAATTTCAGCCTAGCGGGCTAGGATTTCACACAGACAATCCTTGGGAATCCAGCTTTCAGGGGAGGCCTTTTCCAAGCCTCTCAGAGGTCGTGGGGCCGAACGGCGAGCGTCATAGCATTCGGTTTCTCTCCAGTAGTAGGCCTTTATTGACTAAATTGTAACATGACGACCAATGTGATTTTGGCAAGACTTTTTTGCGCCTACTTTTGAGCTAGTGGGCTAAGATTTGAAACAAACGATCGGTGGGAATCCAGCTTTCAGGGGAGGCCTCCCCCGAGTCTCTGGACGGCTGTGGGGCCGAGCGGCGAGCGTTAAAGCACTCAGTTTTGGTCCAGTCGGAGGCCTTTATTGGCTAAATTGTAACATGACGACCTATGTGATTTTGGCAGGACTTTTTAGAGCCTACTTTTCAGCTACTGGGCTAAGATTTGAAACAAACGATCGGTGGGAATCCAGCTTTCAGGGGAGGCCTCTTCCAAGCCTCTCGGAGCCCGTGGAGCTGAACGGCGACCGTCGAAGCACTCGGTTTCGCTCCAGTAGTAGGCCTTTATTGACTAGATTGTAACATGACGACCTTTGTGATTTTGGCAGGACTTTATAGCGCTTACGTTTGAGCTCGTGGGCTAATATTTAAAACAAACGATCGGTGGGAATCCAGCTTTCAGGGGAGGCCTCTTCCAAGTCTCTCGGAGGTCGTGGGGCCGAACGGCGAGCGTCAAAGCACTCTGTTTCGCTCCAGTAGTAAGCCTTTATTGACTAAATTGTAACATGACGACCTATGTGACTTTGGCAGGACTTTTTAGCGCCTACTTTTCAGCTACTGGGCTAAGATTTGAAACAAACGATCGATCATAAATCCTGACTTCATAGTTGTATCTTGGAAAAATATGTTTAAGTAACCAATTAGATTCAAGATGCACCTGAATTAGCTGAAAAAGAAAGTTTCACCTAAATTAATGTTTAAAAGCAAATATTTCTGAATGGTTAAAGGCAAAAATATTGTACCTAAAAGGGATATACAACCGAACTGTACTTATGTCCTGCACTGGATGAAGAAAAAGAAAAGTTGAAGCCCATGTAACATTTATGCACAATGTGAACAATAAATTCAGTGATCTGTTTGGGTACCACTAGAGGGAGCCAGCATACCACAAGTGGTACTCATACCACACTTTGAGAGTCAGTGTTTCAAGGCAGAGTTGTGTGCAGAAATGCTGCACTCACATTTTTTTTTAAGGGTATAAATATGATGCGTTCAAGAACACAATTAGTTGTCTGGCATCTGAACTAAGAAATGATTTATTTGACTCCAATCAAGTATTAACTAATATTTTGCAATTTTTTTTTTGCACAATGTGCAATTAAAAGACATAACTCCCACATGCAGTGTATTCATTTGCATGTATTTACATGATACATTGTGACTCTGAACCTACATAAATGTATGACTGCCTCATGTTATTACAATAACACAAAAAAATGATAGATAGCTACTTTTGAATTCAGAAGTGACATAAAAGTTTGTTTGTTATTCAACTTTCGGCCTTTATTGACTAAATTGTAACATGACGACCTATGTGATTTTGGCAGGACTTTTTAGCGCTTACTTATGAGCTAGTGGGCTAAGATTTGAAACAAATTATGGGTGGGAATCCAGCTTTCAGGGGAGTCCTCCCCCGAGTCTCTGGACGGCTGTGGGGCAGAGCGGCGAGCGTTAAAGGACTCAGTTTCGCTCGAGTACCATGACGACCGATTTGACTTCGGCATGACTTTAGGTCGCTTAATTTCAGCCTAGCGGGCTAGGAATTCACATAGACAATCCTTTGGAATCCAGGTTTCAGGGGAGGCCTCTTCCAAGCCTCTCGGAGGTCGTGGGGCCGAACGGCGAGCGTCATAGCATTCGGTTTCTCCCCAGTAGTAGGCCTTTATTGACTAAATTGTAACATGACGACCTATGTGACTTTGGCAAGACTTTCTAGCGCCTACTTTTGAGCTAGTGGGCTAAGATTTGAAACAAAGGATCGGTGGGAATCCAGCTTTCAGAGGAGGCCTCTTCCGAGCCTCTCGGAGGTCGTGGGGCCGAACGGCAAGCGTCAAAGCACTCGGTTTCGCTCCAGTAGTAGGCCTTTATTGACTAAATTGTAACATGACAACCTATGTGACTTTGGCAGGACATTTTAGTGCTTACTTTTGAGCTAGTGCGCTAAGATTTGAAACAAACGATCGGTGGGAATCCAGCTTTCAGGGGAGGCCTCCCCCGAGTCTCTGGACGGCTTTGGGGGCGAACGGCGAGCGTCAAAGCACTCGGTTTCTCTCCAGTAGTTGGCCTTTATTGACTAAATTGTAACATGACGACCTATGTGATTTTGGCAGGACTTTTTAGCGCCTACTTTTCAGCTACTGGGCGAAGATTTAAAACAAACGATCGGTGGGAATCCAGCTTTCAGGGGAGACCTCTTACAAGCCTCTCGGAGGTCGTGGGGCCGAACAGCGAGCGTCAAAGCACTCGTTTTCGCTACAGTAGTCGGCCTTTATTGACTAAATTGTAACATGACGACCTATTTGATTTTGGCAGGACTTTTTAGCGCTTACTTTTGAGCTAGTGGGCTAAGATTTGAAACAAACGATCGGTGGGAATCCAGCTTTCAGGGGAGGCTTCCCCCGAGTCTCTGGACAGCTGTGGGGCCGAACGGCGAGCGTCAAAGCACTCAGTTTCGGTCCAGTAGGAGGCCTTTATTGACTAAATTGTAACATGACGACCTATTTGATTTTGGCAGGACTTTTTAGCGCGTACTTTTCAGCTACTGGGCTAAGATTTGAAATAAACGATCGGTGGGAATCCAGCTTTCAGGGGAGGCCTCTTCCAAGCCTCTTGGAGGTCGTGGGCCCGAACGGCGAGCGTCAAAGCACTCGGTTTTGCTCAAGTAGGAGGCCTTTATTGACTAAATTGTAACATGACAACCTATGTGACTTTGGCAGGACTTTTTAGCGCTTACTTTTGACCGAGTGCGCTAAGATTTGAAAGAAACGATCGGTGGGAATCCAGCTTTCAGGGGAGTCCTCCCCCGAGTCTCTGGGCGGCTGTGGGGCGGAGCGGCGAGCTTTAAAGCACTCAGTTTCGCTCGAGTACCATGACGACCGATTTGACTTCGGCACGACTTTAGGTCGCTTAATTTCAGCCTAGCGGGCTAGGAATTCACACAGACAATCCTTGGGAATCCAGCTTTCAGGGGAGGCCACTTCCAAGCCTCTCAGAGGTCGTGGGGCCTAACGGCAAGCGTCAAAGCACTCGGTTTCGGTCCAGTAGTAGGCCTTTATTCACTAAATTGTAACATGACGACCTATGTGACTTTGGCAAGACTTTCTTACGCCTACTTTTGAGCTAGTGGGCTAAGATTTGAAACAAATTATCGGTGGGAATCCAGCTTTCAGGGGAGTCCTCCCCCGAGTCTCTGGACGGCTGTGGGGCCGAACGGCGAGCATTAAAGCACTCAGTTTCGCTCGAGTACCATGACGACCGATTTGACTTCGGCACGACTTTAGGTCGCTTAATTTCAGCCTAGCGGGCTAGGAATTCACACAGACAATCCTTGGGAATCCAGCTTTCAGGGTAGGCCTCTTCCAAGCCTCTCGGAGGTCGCGGGGCCGAACGGCGAGCGTCATAGCATTCGGTTTCTCTCCAGTAGTAGGCCTTTATTGACTAAATTGTAACATGACGACCTATGTGACTTTGGCAAGACTTTCTTACGCCTACTTTTGAGCTAGTGGTCTAAGATTTGAAACAAACGATCGGTGGGAATCCAGCTTTCAGGGGAGGCCTCCCCCGAGTCTCTGGAAGGCTGTGGGGCCGAGCGGCGAGCGTTAAAGCACTCAGTTTCGGTCCAGTAGGAGACCTTTATTGACTAAATTGTAACATGACGACCTATGTGATTTTGGCAGGACTTTTTAGCGCCTACTTTTCAGCTACTGGGCTAAGATTTGAAACAAACGATCGGTGGGAATCCAGCTTTCAGGGGAGGCCTCTTCCAAGCCTCTCGGAGGTCGTGGGGCCGAACGGCGAGCGTCAAAGCACTCTGTTTCGCTCCAGTAGGAGGCCTTTATTGACTAAATTGTCACATGACGACCTATGTGATTTTGGCAGAACGTTTTAGCGCCTACTTTTCAGCTACTGGGCTAAGATTTGAAACAAACGATCGGTGGGTATCCAGCTTTCAGGAAAGGCCTCTTCCGAGCCTCTCGGAGGTCGTGGGGCCGAACGGCAAGCGTCAAAGCACTCGGTTTCGCTCCAGTAGTAGGCCTTTATTGACTAAATTGTAACATGACGACCTACGTGATTTTGGCAGGACTTTTTAGCGCTTACTTTTGAGCTAGTGGGCTAAGATTTGAAACAAATTATCGGTGGGAATCGAGCTTTAAGGGGAATCCGTCCCCGAGTCTCTGGACGGCTGTGGGGCCGAGCGGCGAGCGTTAAAGCACTCAGTTTCGCTCGAGTACCATGACGACCGATTTGACTTCGGCACGACTTTAGGTCGCTTAATTTCAGCCTAGCGGGCTAGGAATTCACACAGACAATCCTTGGGAATCCAGCTTTCAGGGGAGGCCTCTTCCAAGCCTCTCGGAGGTCGTGGGGCCGAACGGCGAGCGTCATAGCATTCGGTTTCTCTCCAGTAGTAGGCCTTTATTGACTAAATTGTAACATGACGACCTATGTGACTTTGTCAAGACTTTTTTGCGCCTACTTTTCAGCTACTGGGCTAAGATTTGAAACAAACGATCGGTGGGAATCCAGCTTTTAGGGGAATCCTCCCCGAGTCTCTGGACGGCTGTGGGGCCGAGCGGCGAGCGTTAAAGCACTCAGTTTCGGTCCAGTCGGAGGCCTTTATTGGCTAAATTGTAACATGACGACCTGTGTCATTTTGGCAGGACTTTTTAGCGCCTACTTTTCAGCTACTGGGCTAAGATTTGAAACAAACGATCGGTGGGAATCCAGCTTTCAGGGGAGTCCTCCCCCGAGTCTCTGGACGGCTGTGGGGCCGAGCGGCGAGCGTTAAAGCACTCAGTTTCGCTCGAGTACCATGACGACCGATTTGACTTCGGCACGACTTTAGGTCGCTTAATTTCAGTCTAGCGGGCTAGGAATTCACACAGACAATCCTTGGGAATCCAGCTTTCAGGGGAGGCCACTTTTAAGCCTCTCAGAGGTCGTGGGGCCTAACGGCGAGCGTCAAAGCAATCGGTTTCGCTCCAGTAGTAGGCCTTTATTGACTAAATTGTAACATGACGACCTATGTGACTTTGGCAGGGGTTTTTTGCGCCTACTTTTCAGCTACTGGGCTAAGATTTGAAACAAACGATCGCTGGGAATCCAGCTTTCAGGGGAGGCCTCCCCCGAGTCTCTGGACGGCTGTGGGGCCGAGCGGCAAGCGTTACAGCACTCAGTTTCGGTCCAGTAGTAGGCCTTTATTGACTAAATTGTAACATGACGACCTATGTGATTTTGGCAGGACGTTTTAGCGCCTACTTTTCAGCTACTGGGCTAAGATTTGAAACAAACGATCGGTGGGAATCCAGCTTTCAGGGGAGGCCTCTTCCAAGCCTCTCGGAGGTCGTGGGGCCGAACGGCGAGCGTCAAAGCACTCGATTTCGCTCCAGTAGTCGGCCTTTATTGACTCAATTGTAACATGACGACCTATGTGACTTTGGCAGGACTTTTTAGTGCCTACTTTTCAGGTACTGGGCTAAGATTTGAAACAAACGATCGGTGGGAATCCAGCTTTCAGGGGAGGCCTCCCCCGAGTCTCTGGACGGCTGTGGGGCCGAGCGGCGAGCGTTACAGCACTCAGTTTCGGTCCAGTAGTAGGCCTTTATTGACTAAATTGTAACATGACGACCTATGTGATTTTGGCAGGACTTTTTAGCGCTTACTTTTGAGCTAGTGGGCTAAGATTTGAGAAAAAATTATCGGTGGGAATCCAGCTTTCAGGGGAGTCCTCCCCCGAGTCTCTGGACGACTGTGGGGCCGAGCGGCGAGCGTTAAAGCACTCAGTTTCGCTCGAGTACCATGACGACCGATTTGACTTCGGCACGACTTTAGGTCGCTTAATTTCAGCCTAGCGGGCTAGGAATTCACACAGACAATCCTTCGGAATCCAGCTTTCAGATGAGGTCTCTTCCAAGTCTCTCGGAGGTCGTGGGGCCGAACGGCGAGCGTTAAAGCACTCAGTTTCGGTCCAGTAGGAGGCCTTTTTTGACTAAATTGTAACATGAGGACCTCTGGGAATTTGGCGCGACTTTTAGGGTTCTTAATTTCGAACTCGTGGCGAGTGCATGTGATGACCTGCAAAGTGCACTTTATTCATCTTATAAAACCATTAAAGTAAGACAAGAACACACGGGATGTATCTTATCTTTTCATATTTCAGTCTGGTTGGCCTTCTATCAAAAATAATTGATAATAGAACATACTAAAATACTCAAATTTCTTGGTGTTTTAATCTCACAGCAAAAATACAATTTACTGGATTTAGTTTGTCGTTTTAATAGGTTTATATTATCTCATGTCCTCGACGGAGGAGCAGATGTTAGGTCACGTTTCCTTAAAGCTGACATGATCGTTTTTTGAAAGACGCTATTGTTCAAAAAAATGGACATTTAAGAGTTTACTTCTGAGTTCAGTTGAACTCTGTTGTTAACCAAAACAGGAGCACCTCCCGTCTACCACGTCAAGAGCCTCTCAGATGAATTAAGTCCACCAGTTGGGCAAATTAATGCCTCCCTCAAATTGACTCACATGACGGTGATTCAGCCTCCAGGAGAACTCTGTTGCGAACCGAAACAGCAGCATCTACCTTGCCGTGTAAACAGTCTCTTGGATTCATGAAATTGTTGACTTGGCTCACGCTTCCCTCCAATAGACACCCCACGACCACCGTAACACTATTTTTCAGATCGCAGATGTCGCAAACCAAAGCAGCAGCACCTATGGAAGAGTTTCTCAGATTAATTAATAGTGCAGAGTCTATCATCATCAGTCTTATTTTGCTTCAAACTCCACTTTTACTTGCCACACAAGGCAATACTCTTCCTCCCTCTCCCATCTGCAGTTGAGTAAATGATGACGTTTTAGCCCCTCCCCCTTACAAAAAAAAAAAAGGTGCACGTGAACTTTGTTGGAGTGCAAAAGTCAAGAGGAAATCTTCTCCGGTTTTGGGGGGCGGTCCTTGCAGGAAACAACTTCCCTCCTCCTCCTTGCACACTCCTCCACATCTGCCCCCTCCTTCCTCACTCTCGTCTTCCTCCTCTTCCTCGCGCGAGCAAATTGCAGAGTGCCGCTCAGCCTCGACCGCGCGGCTGCCGCTTGACGCCGGGGGTCCCTGCAGAGAAGCGCCCGCCCGCCTCCATGTGCGTGTCCGCTGCGTGCTGAGATCGCGGCGAGCTGCATTGTGCGGCTTGGTGGTGGAGCTCCGGAGACGGAGGAGTCGAAAGTGCCGATTTTGAAGTGTTTGACAGCGCCGAGGGTTTCGTGTGGTGTTCAGGTACCCAATTAGTTGTTGTTTTGTGTTTGTTCGTTTGTTTTGTCATTTGTATGGATTCAACATTTTAAGCCAGAAATCATGAGTTTATAGTTGTTTGGTGGAATGATACGTTCAAGTAAGATTTGTAATATATGGAATTGATTTATATGGACCGTAATACTAGTTTTTCCCCATTTATCAAGTTTCTCAGCTTCTTAAAAGCTGCGTATGGAACTATGTCCGACAGAAATCATGCTGTATTTGCAGATTCTAAGGCATAAATCCTGACTTTATAGTTGTATCTTGGAATGATATGTTTAAGTAACCAATTAGATTCAAGATGCACCTGAATTAGGTGAAAAATAACTTTTTTTCGGGAAGATTTGTGGAATCTCACTGCATTATTTAGATGCATTAAAAGACTAGTTTTTCCCATTTATCAAGTTTCCCCATAAGAATTCAGCTTCTTAAAACTGTATATATAACAATTTTCTACAGAAAACATGCTCTATTTTCATATTTTAAGGCAGAAATTCCATGTATATTCCTTTATACTGAAAAAAATTGCAATCTTTTGTGTCGTTTACTGCAGGAATCCTGCTGCGCTTTATACATTACTAGAGCATAGTTGTGTGCAGCAATCCCGAGTTTTAATAATGAAGCTACAGTTGAAAGTAACATTGCAATTGTATGATGCGTTCAAGTACCTCATTTGTGTTCAAGCTGAGCCTGGAGCAGGAGAAAAGACATATTCCAGTTGTTTACAACTTCAATCTTGTTGCGGTTTAACTTTTTAAGGCAGTGATTCTCAAATTTTTTCACAAAGTTGTACCTCAAAAAACAAACAAACACTTAACTCTCCAAGCTCCACCATAATCACCAACATTAAAACACGGAGGCATCCAAACATTTGATTTTTTTTTTCCATTAGCCACAGTAACATGCAGAGTTTGAACATTAACACTGTGCTTTAAAATAGAGGGAAAAAATGACTTAAGTAATTTCATTAAAATGTATTGCACGTACAAGTTAAATAAAAGTTTCACCTAAATTAATGTTTAAAAGCAAATATTTCTGAATAGTTAAAGGCAAAAATATTGTACCTAAAAGGGAAATACAACCGAACTGTACTTATGTACTGTACTGGATGAAGAAAAAGAAAAGTTGAAGCCCATGTAACATTTATGCACAATGTGAACAATGAATTCAGTGATCTGTTTGGGTACCACTAGAGGGAGCCAGCATACCACAAGTGGTACTGATACCACACTTTGAGAGTCAGTGTTTCAAGGTAGAGTTGTGTGCAGAAATGCTGCACTCACATTTTTTTTAAGGGTATAAATATGATGCGTTCAAGAACACAATTAGTTGTCTTGCATCTGAACTAAGAAATGATTTCTTTGACTCCAATCAAGTATTAACTAAGATTTTGCAATTTTTTTTTTTGCACAATGTGCAATTAAAAGACATAACTCCCACATGCAGTGTATTCATTTGCATGTATTTACATGATACATTGTGACTCTGAACCTACATAAATGTATGACTGCCTCATGTTATTACAAATACACAAAAAATTGATAGATAGCTACTTTTGAATTCAGAAGTGACATAAAAGTTTGTTTGTTTTTCAACTTTCGGCCTTTATTGACTAAATTGTAACATGACGACCTATGTGATTTTGGCAGGACTTTTTAGCGCTTACTTTTGAGCTAGTGGGCTAAGATTTGAAACGAACGATCGGTGGGAATCCAGCTTTCAGGGGAGGCCTCCCCCGAGTCTCCGGACGACTGTGGGGCCGAACGGCGAGCGTCAAAGCACTCGGTTTCTCTCCAGTACTAGGCCTTTATTGAGTAAATTGTAACATGACGACCTATGTGATTTTGGCAGGACTTTTTAGCGCCTACTTTTCAGCTACTGGGCTAAGATTTGAAACAAACGATCGGTGGGAATCCAGCTTTCAGGGGAGGCCTCTTCCAAGCCTCTCGGAGGTCGTGGGGCCGAGCGGCGAGCGTTAAGGCACTCAGTTTCGGTCCAGTAGGAGGCCTTTATTGACTAAATTGTAACATGACGACCTATGTGATTTTGGCAGGACTTTTTAGCGCCTACTTTTCAGCTACTGGGCTAAGATTTGAAACAAACGATCGGTGGGAATCCAGCGTTCAGGGGAGGCCTCTTCCAAGCCTCTCGGAGGTCGTGGGGCCGAACGGCGAGCGTCATAGCATTCGGTTTCTCTCCAGTAGTAGGCCTTTATTGAATAAATTGTAACATGACGACCTATGTGATTTTGGCAGGACTTTTCTGCGCCTACTTTTCAGCCACTGGGCTAAGATTTGAAACAAACGATCGGTGGGAATCCAGCTTTCAGGGGAGGCCTCCCTCGAGTCTCTGGTCAGCTGTGGGGCCGAGCGGCGACCGTTAAAGCACTCAGTTTCGCTCGAGTACCATGACGACCGATTTGACTTCGGCACAACTTTAGGTCGCTTAATTTCAGCCGAGCGGGCTAGGACTTCACACAGACAAGCCTTGGGAATCCAGCTTTCAAGGGAGGCCTCTTCCAAGCCTCTCGGATCCCGTGGGGCCGAACGGCGAGTGTCGAAGCACTCGGTTTCACTCCAGTTGTAGGCCTTTATTGAGTAAATTGTAACATGACGACCGATGTGATTTTGGCAGGACTTTTTTGCGCCTACTTTTCAGCTACTGGGCTAAGATCTGAAACAAACAATCGGTGGGAATCCAGCTTTCAGGGGAGGCATCTTCCAAGCCTCTCGGAGGTCGTGGGGCCGAACGGCGAGCGTCAAAGCACTCTGTTTCGCTCCAGTAGTCGGCCTTTATTGACTAAATTGTAACATGACGACCTATGTGACTTTGGCAGGACTTTTTAGCGCCTACTTTTGAACTAGTGGGCTAAGATTTGAAACAAACGATCGGTGGGAATCCAGCTTTCATGGGAGGCCTCTCCCGAGTCTCTGGACGGCTGTGCGGCCGAACGGCGAGCGTCAAAGCACTCGGTTTCTCTCCAGTAGTAGGCCTTTATTGAGTAAATTGTAACATGACGACCTATGTGATTTTGGCAGGACTTTTTAGCGCCTACTTTTCAGCTGCTGGGCTAAGATTTGAAACAAACGATCGGTGGGAATCCAGCTTTCAGGGGAGGCCTCCCTCGAGTCTCTGGGCGGCTGTGGGGCCGAACGGCGAGCGTCAAAGCACTCTGTTTCGCTCCAGTAGTCGGCCTTTATTGACTAAATTGTAACATGACGACCTATGTGACTTTGGCAGGACTTTTTAGCGCCTACTTTTGAACTAGTGGGCTAAGATTTGAAACAAACGATCGGTGGGAATCCAGCTTTTAGGGGAGGCCTCCCCTGAGTCTCTGGACGGCTGTGGGGCTGAGCGGCGAGCGTTAAAGCACTCAGTTTCGGTCCAGTGATAGGCCTTTATTGACTAAATTGTAACATGACGACCTATGTGATTTTGGCAGGACTTTTTTGCGCCTACTTTTCAGCTACTGAGCAAAGATTTGAAACAAACGATCGGTGGGAATCCAGCTTTCAGGGGAGGCCTCCCTCGAGTCTCTGGGCGGCTGTGGGGCCGAGCGGCGACCGTTAAAGCACTCAGTTTCGCTCGAGTACCATGACGACCGATTTGACTTCGGCACGACTTTAGGTCGCTTAATTTCAGCCTAGCGGGCTAGGAATTCACACAGACAAGCCTTGGGAATCCAGCTTTCAAGGGAGGCCTCTTCCAAGCCTCTCGGAGCTCGTGGGGCCGCACGGCGAGCGTCGAAGCACTCGGTTTCGCTCCAGTAGTAACCCTTTATTGACTAAATTGTTACATCACAACCTATGTGACTTTGGCAGGACTTTTTTGCGCCTACTTTTCAGCTACTGGGCTAAGATTTGAAACAAACGATCGGTGGGAATCCAGCTTTCAGGGGAGGCCTCCGCCGAGTCTCTGGACGGCTGTGGGGCCGAGCGGCGAGCGTCAAGGCACTCTGTTTCTCTCCAGTAGTAGGCCTTTATTGACTAAATTGTAACATGACGACCTATGTGATTTTGGCAGGACTTTTTAGCGCCTACTTTTCAGCTACTGGGCTAAGATTTGAAACAAACGATCGGTAGGAATCCAGCTTTCAGGGGAGGCCTCCCCCGAGTCTCTGGACCGCTGTGGGGCCGACCGGCGAGCGTTAAAGCACTCAGTTTCGGTCCAGTAGTAGGTCTTTATTGACAAAATTGTAACATGAAGACCTATGTGATTTTGGCAGGACTTTTTAGCTCTTACTTTCTAGCTAGTGGGCTAAGATTTGAAACAAACGATCGTTGGGAATCCAGCTTTCAGGGGAGTTCACTTCCAAGCCTCTCAGAGGTCGTGGGGCCTAATGGCGAGCGTCAAAGCACTCGGTTTTGCTCCAGTAGTAGGCCTTTATTGACTAAATTGTAACGTGACGACATATGTGATTTTGGCAGGACGTTTTAGCGCTTACTTTTGAGTTAGTGAGCTAAGATTTGAAACAAACGATCGGTGGGAATCCAGCTTTCAGGGGAGGCCTCCCCTGAGTCTCTGGACGGCTGTGGGGCCGAACGGCGAGCGTCAAAGCACTCTGTTTCGCTCCAGTAGTAGGCCTTTATTGACTAAATTGTAACATGACGACCTATGTGACTTTGTAAAGACATTTTAGCGCCTACTGTTGAGCTAGTGGGCTAAGATTTGAAACAAACGATCGGTGGGAATCCAGCTTTCAGGGGAGGCCTCTTCCAAGCCGCTCAGAGGTCGTGGGCCCGAACGGCGAGCGTCAAAGCACTCGGTTTCGCTCCAGTAGTAGGCCTTTATTGACTAAATTGTAACGTGACGACATATGTGATTTTGGCAGGACGTTTTAGCGCTTACTTTTGAGTTAGTGAGCTAAGATTTGAAACAAACGATCGGTGGGAATCCAGCTTTCAGGGGAGGCCTCCCCTGAGTCTCTGGACGGCTGTGGGGCCGAACGGCGAGCGTCAAAGTACTCGGTTTCTCTCCAGTAGTTGGCCTTTATTGAGTAAATTGTAACATGACGACTTATGTGATTTTGGCAGGACTTTTTAGCGCCTACTTTTCAGCTACTGGGCTAAGATTTGAAACAAACGATCGGTGGGAATCCAGCTTTCAGGGGAGGCCTCTTCCAAGCCTCTCAGAGGTCGTGGGGCCGAACGGCGAGCGTCAAAGCACTCGGTTTCGCTCCAGTAGTAGGCCTTTATTGACTAAATTGTAACATGACAACCTATGTGACTTTGGCAGGACCTTTTAGCGCCTACTTTTGAGCTAGTGCGCTAAGATTTGAAACAAACGATCGCTGGGAATCCATCTTTCACGGGAGGCCTCCCCCGAGTCTCTGGACAGCTGTGGGGCCGAAAGGCGAGCGTCAAAGCACTCGGTTTCTCTCCAGTAGTAGGCCTTTATTGAGTAAATTGTAACATGACGACCTATGTGATTTTGGCAGGACCTTTTAGCGCCTATTTTTCAGCTACTGGGCTAAGATTTGAAACAAACGATCGGTGGGAATCCAGCTTTCAGGGGAGGCCTCTTCCAAGCTTTGCAGAGGTCGTGGGCCCGAACGGCGAGCGTCAAAGCACTCGGTTTCGCTCCAGTAGTAGGCCTTTATTGACTAAATTGCAACATGACAACCTATGTGACTTTGGCAGGACCTTTAAGCGCTTACGTTTGAGCTCATGGGCTAAGATTTAAAACAAACGATCAGTGGGAATCCAGCTTTCAGGGGAGGCCTCTTGCAAGCCTCTCAGAGGTCGTGGGGCCGAACGGCAAGCGTCAAAGCACTCGGTTTCTCTCCAATAGTAGGCCTTTATTGACTAAATTGTGACATGACGACCGATGTGTTTATGGCAGGACTTTTTTGCGCTTTCTTTTCAGCTTCTGGGCCAAGATTTGAAACAAACGTTCGGTGGGAATCCAGCTTTCAGGGGAGGCCTCCCCCGAGTCTCTGGACAGCTGTGGGGCCGAACGGCGAGCGTCAAAGCACTCTGTTTCTCTCCAGTATTAGGCCTTTATTGACTAAATTGTAACATGACGACCTATGTGACTTTGGCAGGACTTTTTAGCGCTTACTTTTGAGCTAGTGGGCTAAGATTTGAAACACATTATCGGTGGGAATCCAGCTTTCAGGGGAGTCCTCTCCCGAGTCTCTGGACGACTGTGGGGCCGAGCGGCGAGCGTTAAAGCACTCAGTTTCGCTCGAGTACCATGACGACCGATTTGACTTCGGCACGACTTTAGGTCGCTTAATTTCAGCCTAGCGGGCTAGGAATTCACACAGACAATCCTTGGGAATCCAGCTTTCAGGGGAGGCCTCTTCCAAGCCTCTCAGAGGTTGTGGGGCCGAACGGCGAGCGTCAAAGCACTCTGTTTCGCTCCAGTAGTAGGCCTTTATTGACTAAATTGTAACATGACGACCTATGTGACTTTGTAAAGACATTTTAGCGCCTACTGTTGAGCTAGTGGGCTAAGATTTGAAACAAACGATCGGTGGGAATCCAGCTTTCAGGGGAGGCCTCCCCCGAGTCTCTGGACGGCTGTGGGGCCGAGCGGCGAGCGTTAAAGCACTCAGATTCGGTCCAGTAGGAGGCCTTTATTGACTAAATTGTAACATGACGACCTATGTGATTTTGGCAGGACTTTTTAGCGCCTACTTTTCAGCTACTGGGCGAAGATTTGAAACAAACGATCGGTGGGAATCCAGCTTTCAGGGGAGGCCTCCCCCGAGTCTCTGGACGGCTGTGGGGCCGAGCGACGAGCGTCAAAGTTTCAGCCTAGCCCGCTAGGCTGAAACTTTTCAGGGGAGGCTCTCCCCTGAAAAGAGACAGACAAGAACAAAAAAAAAAAAAGACAAGAACACACGGGATGTATCTTATCTTTTCATATTTCAGTCTGGTTGGCCTTCTATCAAAAATAATTGATAATAGAACATACTAAAATACTCAAATTTCTTGGTGTTTTAATCTCACAGCAAAAATACAATTTACTGGATTTAGTTTGTCGTTTTAATAGGTTAATATTATCTCATGTCCTCGACGGAGGAGCAGATGTTAGGTCACGTTTCCTTAAAGCTGACCTGATCGTTTTTTGAAAGACGCTATTGTTAAAAAAAATGGACATTTAAGAGTTTACTTCTGAGTTCAGTTGAACTCTGTTGTTAACCAAAACAGGAGCACTTCCCGTCTACCACGTCAAGAGCCTCTCAGATGAATTAAGTCCACCAGTTGGGCAAATTAATGCCTCCCTCAAATTGACTCACATGACGGTGATTCAGCCTCCAGGAGAACTCTGTTGCGAACCGAAACAGCAGCATCTACCTTGCCGTGTAAACAGTCTCTTGGATTCATGAAATTGTTGACTTGGCTCACGCTTCCCTCCAATAGACACCCCACGACCACCTTAACACTATTTTTCAGATCGCAGATGTCGCAAACCAAAGCAGCAGCACCTATGGAAGAGTTTCTCAGATTAATTAATAGTGCAGAGTCTATCATCATCAGTCTTATTTTGCTTCAAACTCCACTTTTACTTGCCACACAAGGCAATACTCTTCCTCCCTCTCCCATCTGCAGTTGAGTAAATGATGACGTTTTAGCCCCTCCCCCTTACAAAAAAAAAAAAGGTGCACGTGAACTTTGTTGGAGTGCAAAAGTCAAGAGGAAATCTTCTCTGGTTTTGGGGGGGGGGGTCCTTGCAGGAAACAACTTCCCTCCTCCTCCTTGCACACTCCTCCACATCTGCCCCCTCCTTCCTCACTCTCGTCTTCCTCCTCTTCCTCGCGCGAGCAACTTGCAGAGTGCCGCTCAGCCTCGACCGCGCGGCTGCCGCTTGACGCCGGGGGTCCCTGCAGAGAAGCGCCCGCCCGCCTCCATGTGCGTGTCCGCTGCGTGCTGAGATCGCGGCGAGCTGCATTGTGCGGCTTGGTGGTGGAGCTCCGGAGACGGAGGAGTCGAAAGTGCGATTTTGAAGTGTTTGACGGCGCCGAGGGTTTCGTGTGGCGTTCAGGTACCCAATTAGTTGTTGTTTTGTGTTTGTTCGTTTGTTTGTTCGTTTGTTTTGTCATTTGTATGGATTCAACATTTTAAGCCAGAAATCATGAGTTTATAGTTGTTTGGTGGAATGATACGTTCAAGTAAGATTTGTAATATATGGAATTGATTTACATGGACCGTAATACTAGTTTTTCCCCATTTATCAAGTTTCTCAGCTTCTTAAAAGCTGCGTATGGAACTATTTCCGACAGAAATCATGCTGTATTTGCAGATTCTAAGGCATAAATCCTGACTTTATAGTTGTATCTTGGAATGATATGTTTATGTAACCAATTAGATTCAAGATGCACCTGAATTAGGTGAAAAATTACTTTTCTTCGGGAAGATTTGTGGAATCTCACTGCATTATTTAGATGCATTAAAAGACTAGTTTTTCCCATTGATCAAGTTTCCCCATAAGAATTCAGCTTCTTAAAACTGTATATATAACAATTTTCTACAGAAAACATGCTCTATTTTCATATTTTAAGGCAGAAATTCCATGTATATTACTTTATACTGAAAAAAATGGCATCTTTTGTGTCGTTTACTGCAGGAATCCTGCTGCGCTTTATACATTACTAGAGCATAGTTGTGTGCAGCAATCCCGAGTTTTAATAATGAAGCTACAGTTGAAAGTAACATTGCAATTGTATGATGCGTTCAAGTACCTCATTTGTGTTCAAGCTGAGCCTGGAGCAGGAGAAAAGACATATTCCAGTTGTTTACAACTTAAATCTTGTTGCGGTTTAACTTTTTAAGGCAGTGATTCTCAAATTTTTTCACAAAGTTGTACCTCAAAAAACAAACCAACACTTAACTCTCCAAGTTCCACCATAATCACCAACATTAAAACACGGAGGCATCCAAACATTTGATTTTTTTTTTCCATTAGCCACAGTAACATGCAGAGTTTGAACATTAACACTGTGCTTTAAAATAGAGGGAAAAAATGACTTAAGTAATTTCATTAAAATGTATTGCACGTACAAGTTAAATAAAAGTTTCACCTAAATTAATGTTTAAAAGCAAATATTTCTGAATGGTTAAAGGCAAAAATATTGTACCTAAAAGGGAAATACAACCGAACTGTACTTATGTACTGTACTGGATGAAGAAAAAGAAAAGTTGAAGCCCATGTAACATTTATGCACAATGTGAACAATGAATTCAGTGATCTGTTTGGGTACCACTAGAGGGAGCCAGCATACCACACTTTGAGAGTCAGTGTTTCAAGGCAGAGTTGTCTGCAGAAATGCTGCACTCACATTTTTTTTTTTGGGTATAAATATGATGCGTTCAAGAACACAATTAGTTGTCTTGCATCTGAACTAAGAAATGATTTCTTTGACTCCAATCAAGTATGAACTAATATTTTGCAATTGTTTTTTTGCACAATGTGCAATTAAAAGACATAAATCCCACAAGCAGTGTATTCATTTGCATGTATTTACATGATACATTGTGACTCTGAACCTACATAAAGGTATGATTGCCTCATGTTATTACATATACACAAAAAATTGATAGCTACTTTTGAATTCAGAAGTGACATAAAAGTTTGTTTTTCAACTTTTGGCCTTTATTGACTAAATTGTAACATGACGACGTATGTGATTTTGGCAGGACGTTTTAGCGCCTACTTTTCAGCTACTGGGCTAGGATTTGAAACAAACGATCGGTGGGAATCCAGCTTTCAGGGGAGGCCTCTTCCAAGCTTTGCAGAGGTCGTGGGCCCGAACGGCGAGCGTCAAAGCACTCGGTTTCGCTCCAGTAGTAGGCCTTTATTGAGTAAATTGTAACATGACAACCTATGTGACTTTGGCAGGACCTTTTAGCGGCTACTTTTGAGCTAGTGCGCTAAGATTTGAAACAAACGATCGCTGGGAATCCATCTTTCACGGGAGGCCTCCCCCGAGTCTCTGGACAGCTGTGGGGCCGAACGGCGAGCGTCAAAGCACTCGGTTTCTCTCCAGTAGTAGGCCTTTATTGAGTAAATTGTAACATGACGACCTATGTGATTTTGGCAGGACCTTTTAGCGCCTATTTTTCAGCTACTGGGCTAAGATTTGAAACAAACGATCGGTGGGAATCCAGCTTTCAGGGGAGGCCTCTTCCAAGCTTTGCAGAGGTCGTGGGCCCGAACGGCGAGCGTCAAAGCACTCGGTTTCGCTCCAGTAGTAGGCCTTTATTGACTAAATTGCAACATGACAACCTATGTGACTTTGGCAGGACCTTTTAGCGCCTACTTTTGAGCTAGTGCGCTAAGATTTGAAACAAACGATCGCTGGGAATCCATCTTTCACGGGAGGCCTCCCCCGAGTCTCTGGACAGCTGTGGGGCCGAACGGCGAGCGTCAAAGCACTCGGTTTCTCTCCAGTAGTAGGCCTTTATTGAGTAAATAGTAACATGACGACCTATGTGATTTTGGCAGGACCTTTTAGCGCCTATTTTTCAGCTACTGGGCTAAGATTTGAAACAAACGATCGGTGGGAATCCAGCTTTCAGGGGAGACCTCTTCCAAGCTCTGCAGAGGTCGTGGGCCCGAACGGCGAGCGTCAAAGCACTCGGTTTCGCTCCAGTAGTAGGCCTTTATTGACTAAATTGCAACATGACAACCTATGTGACTTTGGCAGGACCTTTAAGCGCTTACGTTTGAGCTCGTGGGCTAAGATTTAAAACAAACGATCAGTGGGAATCCAGCTTTCAGGGGAGGCCTCTTGCAAGCCTCTCAGAGGTCGTGGGGCCGAACGGCAAGCATCAAAGCACTCGGTTTCTCTCCAATAGTAGGCCTTTATTGACTAAATTGTGACATGACGACCGATGTGTTTATGGCAGGACTTTTTTGCGCTTTCTTTTCAGCTTCTCGGCCAAGATTTGAAACAAACGTTCGGTGGCAATCCAGCTTTCAGAGGAGGCCTCCCCCGAGTCTCTGGACAGCTGTGGGGCCAAGCGGCGAGCGTTAAAGCACTCAGTTTCGCTCGAGTACCATGACGACCGATTTGACTTCGGCACGACTTTAGGTCGCTTAGTTTCAGCCTAGCGGGCTAGGAATTCACACAGACAAGCCTTGGGAATCCAGCTTTCAAGGGAGGCCTCTTCCAAGGCTCTCGGAGCTCGTGGGGCCGAACTGCGAGCGTCAAAGCACTCGGTTTTGCTCCAGTAATAGGCCTTTATTGACTAAATTGTAACATGACGACCTATGTGACTTTGGCAGGACTTTATAGCGCTTACTTTTGAGCTAGTGGGCTAAGATTTGAAACAAACAATCAGTGGGAATCCAGCTTTCAGGGGAGGCCTCCCCCGAGTCTCTGGACGGCTGTGGGGCCGAACGGCGAGCGTCAAAGCACTCGGTTTCTCTGCAGTAGTAGGCCTTTATTGACTAAATTGTAACATGACGACCTATGTGATTTTGGCAGGACCTTTTCGTGCTCACATTTTCAGCTACTGGGCTAAGATTTGAAACAAACGATCGGTGGGAATCCAGCTTTCAGGGGAGGCCTCTTCCAAGCCTCTCGGAGGTCATGGGGCCGAACGGCGACCGTCAAAGCACTCGGTTTCTCTCCAGTAGTAGGCCTTTATTGACTAAATTGTAACATGACAACCTATGTGACTTTGGCAGGACTTTTTAGCGCTTACTTCTGAGCTAGTGGGCTAAGATTTGAAACAAACTATCGGTGGGAATCCAGCTTTCAGGGGAGGCCTCCCCCGAGTCTCTGGACGGCTGTGGGGCCGAGCGCCGAGCGTTAAAGCACTCGGTTTCGCTCCAGTAGTAGGTCTTTCTTGACTAAATTGTAACATGACGACCTATGTGACTTTGGCAGGACTTTTTAGCGCTTACTTTTGAGTTAGCGGGCTAAGATTTGAAATAAAAGATCGGTGGGAATCCAGCTTTCAGGGGAGGCCTCCCCCGAGTCTCTGGACGGCTGTGGGGCCGAGCGGCGAGCATTAAAGCACTCAGTTTCGCTCGAGTACCATGACGACCGATTTGACTTCGCCACGACTTTAGGTCGCTTAACTTCAGCCTAGCGGGCTAGGAATTCACACAGACAATCCTTGGGAATCCAACTTTCAGGGGAGGCCACTTCCAAGCCTCTCAGAGGTCGTGGGGCCTAACGGCGAGCGTCAAAGCACTCGGTTTCGCTCAGTAGTAAGCCTTTATTGACTAAATTGTAACATGACGACCTATGTGATTTTGGCAGGACTTTTTAGTGCCTACTTTTCAGCTACTGGGCTACGATTTGAAACAAACGATCGGTGGGAATCCAGCTTTCAGGGGAGGCCTCCCCCGAGTCTCTGGACGGCTGTGGGGCCGAGCGCCGAGCGTTAAAGCACTCGGTTTCGCTCCAGTAGTAGGTCTTTCTTGACTAAATTGTAACATGACGACCTATGTGACTTTGGCAGGACTTTTTAGCGCTTACTTTTGAGTTAGCGGGCTAAGATTAGAAACAAACGATCGGTGGGAATCCAGCTTTCAGGGGAGGCCTCCCCCGAGTCTCTGGACGGCTGTGGGGCCGAACGGCGAGCGTCAAAGCACTCAGTTTCTCTCCAGTAGTAAGGCTTCTTTGACTAAATTGTAACATGACGACCTATGTGATTTTGGCAGGACTTTTTAGCGCCTACTTTTCAGCTACTGGGCTAAGATTAGAAACAAACGATCGGTGGGAATCCAGCTTTCAGAGGAGGCATCTTCCAAGCCTCTCGGAGGACGTGGGCCCGAACGGCGAGCGTCAAAGCACTCGGTTTCGCTCCAGTAGTAGGCCTTTATTGACTAAATTGTAACATGACAACCTATGTGACTTTGGCAGGACTTTTTAGCGCTTACTTTTGACCTAGTGCGCTAAGATTTGAAACAAACGATCGGTGGGAATCCAGCTTTCAGGGGAGGTATCTTCCAAGCCTCTCGGAGGTCGTGGCCCCGAACGGCGAGCGTCAAAGCACTCTGTTTCGCTCCAGTAGTAGGCCTTTATTGACTAAATTGTAACATGACAACCTACGTGACTTTGGCAGGACTTTTTAGCGCTTACTTTTGACCGAGTGCGCTAAGATTTGAAACAAACGATCGGTGGGAATCCAGCTTTCAGGAGAGTCCTCCCCCGACTCTCTGGACGGCTGTGGGGCCGAGCGGCGAGCGTTAAAGCACTCAGTTTCGCTCGAGTACCATGACGACCGATTTGACTTCGCCACGACTTTAGGTCGCTTAACTTCAGCCTAGCGGGCTAGGAATTCACACAGACAATCCTTGGGAATCCACCTTTCAGGGGAGGCCACTTCCAAGCCTCTCAGAGGTCGTGGGGCCTAACGGCGAGCGTCAAAGCACTCGGTTTCGCTCCAGTAGTAGGCCTTTATTGACTAAATTGTAACATGACGACCTATGTGATTTTGGCAGGACTTTTTAGCGCTTACTTTTGAGCTATTGCGCTAAGATTTGAAACAAATGATCGGTGGGAATCCAGCTTTCAGGGGAGGCCTCCCCCGAGTCTCTGGACGGCTGTGGGGCCGAGCGACGAGCGTTAAAGCACTCAGTTTCGGTCCAGTAGGAGGCCTTTATTGACTAAATTGTAACATGACGACCTATGTGATTTTGGCAGGACTTTTTATCGCCTACTTTTCAGCTACTGGGCTAAAATTTGAAACAAACGATCGGTGGGAATCCAGCTTTCAGGGGAGGCCTCTTCCAAGCCTCTCGGAGGACGTGGGCCCGAACGGCGAGCGTCAAAGCACTCTGTTTCGCTCCAGTAGTAGGCCTTTATTGACTAAATTGTAACATGACGACCAATGTGACTTTGGCAGGACTTTTTAGCGCCTACTTTTGAGCTAGTGGGCTAAGATTTGAAACAAACGATCGGTGGGAATCCAGCTTTCAGGGGAGGCCTCCCCCGAGTCTCTGGACGGTTGTGGGGCCGAGCGGCGAGCGTTAAAGCACTCAGTTTCGCTCGAGTACCATGACGACCGATTTGACTTCGGCACGACTTTAGGCCGCTTAATTTCTGCCGAGCGGGCTAGGAATTCACACAGACAAGCCTTGGGAATCCAGCTTTCAGGGGAGGCCTCTTCCAAGCTTCTCGGAGGTCGTGGGGCCGAACGGCGAGCGTCATAGCACTCGGTTTCTCTCCAGTAGTAGGCCTTTATTGACTAAATTGTAACATGACGACCTATGTGACTTTGGCAAGACTTTTTAGCGCCTACTTTTGAGCTAGTAGGCTATGATTTGAAACAAACGATCGGTGGGAATCCAGCTTTAAGGGGAGGCCTCCCCCGAGTCTCTGGACGGCTGTGGGGCCGAGCGGCTAGCGTTAAAGCACTCAGTTTCGGTCCAGTAGGAGGCCTTTATTGACTAAATTGTAACATGACGACCTATGTGATTTTGGCAGGACTTTTTAGCGCCTACTTTTCAGCTACTGGGCTAAGATTAGAAACAAACGATCGGTGGGAATCCAGCTTTCAGGGGAGGCCTCTTCCAAGCCTCTCGGAGGTCATGGGGCCGAACGGCGACCGTCAAAGCACTCGGTTTCTCTCCAGTAGTAGGCCTTTATTGACTAAATTGTAACATGACGACCTATGTGATTTTGGCAGGACGTTTTAGCGCCTACTTTTCAGCTACTGGGCTAAGATTAGAAACAAACGATCGGTGGGAATCCAGCTTTCAGGGGAGGCCTCTTCCAAGCCTCTCAGAGGTCGTGGGGCCGAACGGCGAGCGTCAAAGCACTCTGTTTCGCTCCAGTCGTAGGCCTTTATTGACTAAATTGTAACATGACGACCTATGTGATTTTGGCAGGACTTTTTAGCGCTTACTTTTGAGCTAGTGGGCTAAGATTTTTAACAAACGTTCGGTGGGAATGCAGCTTTCAGGGGAGGCCTCCCCCGAGTCTCTGGACGGCTGTGGGGCCAAGCGGCGAGCGTTAAAGCACTCAGTTTCGCTCGAGTACCATGACGACCGATTTGACTTCGGCACGACTTTAGGTCGCTTAGTTTCAGCCTAGCGGGCTAGGAATTCACACAGACAAGCCTTGGGAATCCAGCTTTCAAGGGAGGCCTCTTCCAAGGCTCTCGGAGCTCGTGGGGCCGAACTGCGAGCGTCAAAGCACTCGGTTTTGCTCCAGTAATAGGCCTTTATTGACTAAATTGTAACATGACGACCTATGTGACTTTGGCAGGACTTTATAGCGCTTACTTTTGAGCTAGTGGGCTAAGATTTGAAATAAACAATCAGTGGGAATCCAGCTTTCAGGGGAGGCCTCCCCCGAGTCTCTGGACGGCTGTGGGGCCGAACGGCGAGCGTCAAAGCACTCGGTTTCTCTGCAGTAGTAGGCCTTTATTGACTAAATTGTAACATGACGACCTATGTGATTTTGGCAGGACCTTTTCGTGCTCACTTTTCAGCTACTGGGCTAAGATTTGAAACAAACGATCGGTGGGAATCCAGCTTTCAGGGGAGGCCTCTTCCAAGCCTCTCGGAGGTCATGGGGCCGAACGGCGACCGTCAAAGCACTCGGTTTCTCTCCAGTAGTAGGCCTTTATTGACTAAATTGTAACATGACAACCTATGTGACTTTGGCAGGACTTTTTAGCGCTTACTTCTGAGCTAGTGGGCTAAGATTTGAAACAAACTATCGGTGGGAATCCAGCTTTCAGGGGAGGCCTCCCCCGAGTCTCTGGACGGCTGTGGGGCCGAGCGCCGAGCGTTAAAGCACTCGGTTTCGCTCCAGTAGTAGGTCTTTCTTGACTAAATTGTAACATGACGACCTATGTGACTTTGGCAGGACTTTTTAGCGCTTACTTTTGAGTTAGCAGGCTAAGATTTGAAATAAAAGATCGGTGGGAATCCAGCTTTCAGGGGAGGCCTCCCCCGAGTCTCTGGACGGCTGTGGGGCCGAACGGCGAGCGTCAAAGCACTCAGTTTCTCTCCAGTAGTAAGGCTTTTTTGACTAAATTGTAACATGACGACCTATGTGATTTTGGCAGGACTTTTTAGCGCCTACTTTTCAGCTACTGGGCTAAGATTAGAAACAAACGATCGGTGGGAATCCAGCTTTCAGGGGAGGCATCTTCCAAGCCTCTCGGAGGACGTGGGCCCGAACGGCGAGCGTCAAAGCACTCGGTTTCGCTCCAGTAGTAGGCCTTTATTGACTAAATTGTAACATGACAACCTATGTGACTTTGGCAGGACTTTTTAGCGCTTACTTTTGACCTAGTGCGCTAAGATTTGAAACAAACGATCGGTGGGAATCCAGCTTTCAGGGGAGGTATCTTCCAAGCCTCTCGGAGGTCGTGGCCCCGAACGGCGAGCGTCAAAGCACTCTGTTTCGCTCCAGTAGTAGGCCTTTATTGACTAAATTGTAACATGACAACCTACGTGACTTTGGCAGGACTTTTTAGCGCTTACTTTTGACCTAGTGCGCTAAGATTTGAAACAAATGATCGGTGGGAATCCAGCTTTCAGGAGAGTCCTCCCCCGACTCTCTGGACGGCTGTGGGGCCGAGCGGCGAGCGTTAAAGCACTCAGTTTCGCTCGAGTACCATGACGACCGATTTGACTTCGCCACGACTTTAGGTCGCTTAACTTCAGCCTAGCGGGCTAGGAATTCACACAGACAATCCTTGGGAATCCAACTTTCAGGGGAGGCCACTTCCAAGCCTCTCAGAGGTCGTGGGGCCTAACGGCGAGCGTCAAAGCACTCGGTTTCGCTCCAGTAGTAGGCCTTTATTGACTAAATTGTAACATGACGACCTATGTGATTTTGGCAGGACTTTTTAGCGCCTACTTTTCAGCTAGTGGGCTAAGATTTGAAACAAACGATCGGTGGGAATCCAGCTTTCAGGGGAGGCCTCTCCCGAGACTCTGGACGGCTGTGGGGCCGAGCGGCGAGCGTTAAAGCACTCAGTTTCGGTCCAGTAGGAGGCCTTTATTGGCTAAATTGTAACATGACGACCTATGTGATTTTGGCAGGACTTCTTAGCGCCTACGTTTGAGCTAGTGCGCTAAGATTTGAAACAAACGATCGGTGGGAATCCAGCTTTCCGGGTAGTCCTCCCCCGAGTCTCTGGACGGCTGTGGGGCCGAGCGGCGAGCGTTAAAGCACTCAGTTTCGCTCGAGTACCATGACGACCGATTTGACTTCGGCACGACTTTAGGTCGCTTAATTTCAGCCTAGCAGGCTAGGAATTCACACAGACAATCCTTGGGAATCCAGCTTTCAGGGGAGGCCTCTTCCAAGCCTCTCGGAGGTCGTGGGGCCGAACAGCGAGCGTTAAAGCACTCAGTTTCGGTCCAGTAGGAGGCCTTTATTGACTAAATTGTAACATGACTACCTATATGACTTTGGCAAGACTTTTTAGCGCCTACCTTTGAGCTAGTGGGCTAAGATTTGAGAAAAACGATCGGTGGGAATCCGGCTTTTAGGGGAGGCCGCTTCCAAGCCTCTCGGAGGTCGTGGGCCCGAACGGCGAGTGTCAAAGCACTCGGTTTCGCTCGAGTACCATGACGACCGATTTGAATTCGGCACGACTTTAGGTCGCCTAATTTCTGCCTAGCGGGCTAGGAATTTACACAGACAAGCCTTGGGAATCCAGCTTTCAGGGGAGGCCACTTCCAAGCCTCTCAGAGGTTGTGGGGCCTAACGGTGAGCGTCAAAGCACTCGGTTTCGCTCCAGTCTTAGGCCTTTATTGACTAAATTGTAACATGATAACCTATGTGACTTTGGCAGGACTTTTTAGCGCTTACTTTTGACCTAGTGCGCTAAGATTTTAAACAAACGATCGGTGGGAATCCAGCTTTCAGGGGAGTCCTCCCCCGAGTCTCTGGACGGCTTTG
This sequence comes from Phycodurus eques, assembly GCF_024500275.1. Taxonomy (NCBI): domain Eukaryota; kingdom Metazoa; phylum Chordata; class Actinopteri; order Syngnathiformes; family Syngnathidae; genus Phycodurus; species Phycodurus eques. The sequence goes on along the minus strand of NW_026904068.1, from coordinate 84,798 downwards.
GGGCCGAGCGGCGAGCGTTAAAGCACTCAGTTTCGGTCCAGTAGTAGGCCTTTATTGAATAAATTGTAACATGACGACCTATGTGATTTTGGCAGGACTTTTTAGCGCTTACTTTTGAGCTAGTGGGCTAAGATTTGAAACACATTATCGGTGGGAATCCAGCTTTCAGGGGAGTCCTCCCCCGAGTATCTGGACGGATGTGGGGCCGAACGGCGAGCGTTAAAGCACTCAGTTTCGCTCGAGTACCATGACGACCGATTTGACTTCGGCACGACTTTAGGTCGCTTAATTTCAGCCTAGCGGGCTAGGAATTCACACAGACAATCCTTGGGAATCCAGCTTTCAGGGGAGAACTCTTCCAAGCCTCTCAGAGGTCGTGAGGCCGAACGGCGAGCGTCAAAGCACTCGGTTTCGCTCCAGTAGTAGGCCTTTATTGACTAAATTGTAACATGACGACCGATGTGATTTTGGCAGGACTTTTTAGCGCCTACTTTTCAGTTACTGGGCGAAGATTTGAAACAAACGATCAGTGGGAATCCAGCTTTCAGGGGAGGCCTCTTCCAAGCCTCTCGGAGGTTGTGCGGCCGAACGGCGAGCGTTAAAGCACTCAGTTTCTCTCCAGTAGTCGGCCTTTCTTGACTAAATTGTAACATGACGACCTATGTGACTTTGGCAAGACTTTTTAGTGCCTACGTTTGAGCTAGTGGGCTAAGATTTTAAACGAACGATCGGTGGGAATCTAGCTTTCAGGGGAGGCCTCCCCCGAGACTCTGGACGGCTGTGGGGCCGAGCGGCGTGCGTTAAAGCACTCAGTTTCGGTCCAGTAGGAGGCCTTTATTGGCTAAATTGTAACATGACGACCTATGTGATTTTGGCAGGACTTCTTAGCGCCTACTTTTCAGTTACTGGGCTAAGATTTTAAACAAACGATCGGTGGGAATCCAGCTTTCAGGGGAGGCCTCTTCCAAGCCTCTCGGAGGTCGTGGGGCCGAACGGCGCGCGTCAAAGCACTCGGTTTCGCTCCAGTAGTAGGGTTTTATTGACTAAATTGTAACATGACGACCTATGTGACTTTGGCAGGACTTTTTAGCGCCTACTTTTCAGCTACTGGGCGAAGATTTGAAACAAACGATCGGTGGGAATCCAGCTTTCAGGGGAGGCCTCTTCCAAGCCTCTCGGAGGTTGTGGGGCCGAACGGCGAGCGTTAAAGCACTCAGTTTCTCTCCAGTAGTCGGCCTTTATTGACTAAATTGTAACATGACGACCTATGTGACTTTGGCAAGACTTTTTAGCGCCTACGTTTGAGCTAGTGGGCTAAGATTTGAAACAAACGATCGGTGGGAATCCAGCTTTCAGGGGAGGCCTCTCCCGAGACTCTGGACGGCTGTGGGGCCGAGCGGCGAGCGTTAAAGCACTCAGTTTCGGTCCAGTAGGAGGCCTTTATTGGCTAAATTGTAACATGACGACCTATGTGATTTTGGCAGGACTTCTTAGCGCCTACGTTTGAGCTAGTGCGCTAAGATTTGAAACAAACGATTGGTGGGAATCCAGCTTTCCGGGTAGTCCTCCCCCGAGTCTCTGGACGGCTGTGGGGCCGAGCGGCGAGCGTTAAAGCACTCAGTTTCGCTCGAGTACCATGACGACCGATTTGACTTCGGCACGACTTTAGGTCGCTTAATTTCAGCCTAGCGGGCTAGGAATTCACACAGACAATCCTTGGGAATCCAGCTTTCAGGGGAGGCCTCTTCCAAGCCTCTCGGAGGTCGTGGGGCCGAACAGCGAGCGTCAAAGCACTCGGTTTTGCTCCAGTAGTAGGCCTTTATTGACTAAATTGTAACATGACGACCGATGTGATTTTGGCAGGACTCTTTAGCGCCTACTTTTCAGTTACTGGGCGAAGATTTGAAACAAACGATCAGTGGGAATCCAGCTTTCAGGGGAGGCCTCTTCCAAGCCTCTCGGAGGTTGTGCGGCCGAACGGCGAGCGTTAAAGCACTCAATTTCTCTCCAGTAGTCGGCCTTTATTGACTAAATTGTAACATGACGACCTATGTGACTTTGGCAAGACTTTTAGTGCCTACGTTTGAGCTAGTGGGCTAAGATTTTAAACGAACGATCGGTGGGAATCTAGCTTTCAGGGGAGGCCTCCCCCGAGACTCTGGACGGCTGTGGGGCCGAGCGGCGTGCGTTAAAGCACTCAGTTTCGGTCCAGTAGGAGGCCTTTATTGGCTAAATTGTAACATGACGACCTATGTGATTTTGGCAGGACTTCTTAGCGCCTACTTTTCAGTTACTGGGCTAAGATTTTAAACAAACGATCGGTGGGAATCCAGCTTTCAGGGGAGGCCTCTTCCAAGCCTCTCGGAGGTCGTGGGGCCGAACGGCGAGCGTCAAAGCACTCGGTTTTGCTCCAGTAGTAGGGTTTTATTGACTAAATTGTAACATGACGACCTATGTGACTTTGGCAGGACTTTTTAGCGCCTACTTTTCAGCTACTGGGCGAAGATTTGAAACAAACGATCGGTGGGAATCCAGCTTTCAGGGGAGTCCTCCCCCGAGTCTCTGGACGGCTTTGGGGCCGAGCGGCGAGCGTTAAAGCACTCAGTTTCGGTCCAGTAGGAGGCCTTTATTGAGTAAATTGTAACATGACGACCTATGTGATTTTGGCAGGACTTTTTAGCGCCTGCTTTTGAGCTACTGAGCTGAGATTTGAAACAAACGATCGGTGGGAATCCAGCTTTCAGGGGAGGCCTCCCCCGAGTCTCTGGACGGCTATGGGGCCGAGCGGCGAGCGTTAAAGCACTCGGTTTCTCTCCAGTAGTAGGCCTTTATTGACTAAATTGTAACATGACGACCTATGTAATTTGGCAGGACTTTTTAGCGCCTACTTTTCAGCTACTGGGCTAAGATTTGAAACAAACGATCGGTGGGAATCCAGCTTTCAGGGGAGGCCTCTTCCAAGCCTCTCGGAGGTCGTGGGCCCGAACGGCGAGCGTCAAAGCACTCGGTTTCGCTCCAGTAGTAGGCCTTTATTGACTAAATTGTAACATGACAACCTATGTGACTTTGGCAGGACTTTTTAGCGCTTACTTTTCACCGAGTGCGCTAAGATTTGAAACAAACGATGGGTGGGAATCCAGCTTTCAGGGGAGTCTTCCCCCGAGTCTCTGGACGGCTGTGTGTCCGAGCGGCGACCGTTAATGCACTCAGTTTCGCTCGAGTACCATGACGACAAATTTGACTTCGGCACGACTTTAGGTCGCTTAATTTCAGCCTAGCGGGCTAGGAATTCACACAGACAAGCCTTGGGAATCCAGCTTTCAAGGGAGGCCTCTCCCAAGCCTCTCGGAGCTGGTGGGGCCGAACGGCGAGCGTCGAAGCACTCGGTTTCGCTCCAGTAGTAACCCTTTATTGACTAAATTGTAACATCACAACCTATGTGACTTTGGCAAGACTTTTCTGCGCCTACTTTTCAGCTACTGGGCTAAGATTTGACACAAACGATCGGTGGGAATGCAGCTTTCAGGGGAGGTCTCTTCCAAGCCTCTCGGAGGTCGTGGGGCCGAACGGCGAGCGTCATAGCACTCGGTTTCTCTCCAGTAGTTGGCCTTTATTGACTAAATTGTAACATGACGACCTATGTGATTTTGGCAAGACTTTTTAGCGCCTACTTTTGAGCTAGTGGGCTAAGATTTTTTAAAACAAACGATCGGTGGGAATCCAGCTTTCAGGGGAGTCCTCCCCCGAGTCTCTGGAAGGCTGTGGGACCGAGCGGCGAGCTTTAAAGCACTCAGTTTCGCTCGAGTACCATGACGACCGATTTGACTTCGGCACGACTTTAGGTCGCTTAATTTCAGCCTAGCGGGCTAGGAATTCACACAGACAAGCCTTGGGAATCCAGCTTTCAGGGGAGGCCTCTTCCAAGCCTCTCGGAGGTCGTGGGGCCGAACGGCGAGCGTCATAGCACTCGGTTTCTCTCCAGTAGTAGGCCTTTATTGACTAAATTGTAACATGACGACCTATGTGACTTTGGCAAGACTTTTTAGCGCCTACTTTTGAGCTACTGGGCTAAGATTTGAAAGAAACGATCGGTGGGAATCCAGCTTTCAGGGGAGGCCTCTTCCAAGCCTCTTGGAGGTTTTGGGCCCGAACGGCGAGCGTCAAAGCACTCGGTTTCGGTCCAGTAGTAGGCCTTTATTGACTAAATTGTAACATGACGACCTATGTGACTTTGGCAGGACTTTTTTGCGCCTACTTTTCAGCTACTGGGCTAAGATTTGAAACAAACGATCGGTGGGAATCCAGCTTTCAGGGGAGGCCTCCCCTGAGTCTCTGGACGGCTGTGGGGCCGAGCGGCGAGCGTTAAAGCACTCAGTTTTGGTCCAGTAGGAGGCCTTTATTGACTAAATTGTAACATGACGACCTATGTGATTTTGGCAGGACTTCTTAGCGCCTACTTTTCAGCTACTGGGCTAAGATTTGAAACAAACGATCGGTGGGAATCCAGCTTTCAGGGGAGGCCTCCCCTGAGTCTCTGGACGGCTGTGGGGCCGAGCGGCGAGCGTTAAAGCACTCAGTTTCGGTCCAGTAATAGGCCTTTATTGACTAAATTGTAACATGACGACCTATGTGATTTTGGCAGGACCTTTTAGCGCCTACTTTTGAGCTACTGGGCTAAGATTTGAAAGAAACGATCGGTGGGAATCCAGCTTTCAGGGGAGGCCTCCCCTGAGTCTCTGGACGGCTGTGGGGCCGAGCGGCGAGCGTTAAAGCACTCAGTTTTGGTCCAGTAGGAGGCCTTTATTGACTAAATTGTAACATGACGACCTATGTGATTTTGGCAGGACTTCTTAGCGCCTACTTTTCAGCTACTGGGCTAAGATTTGAAACAAACGATCGGTGGGAATCCAGCTTTCAGGGGAGTCCTCCCCCGAGTCTCTGGACGGCTGTGGGGGCGAGCGTTAAAGCACTCAGTTTTGCGCGAGTACCATGACGACCGATTTGACTTCGGCACGACTTTAGGTCGCTTAATTTCTACCTAGCGGGCTAGGAATTTACACAAACAAGCCTTGGGAATCCAGCTTTCAAGGGAGGCCTCTTCCAAGCCTCTCGGAGCTCGTGAGGCCGAACGGCGAGCGTCAAAGCACTCTGTTTCGCTCCAGTAGTAGGGTTTTATTGACTAAATTGTAACATGACGACCTATGTGACTTTGGCAGGACTTTTTAGCGCCTACTTTTCAGCTACTGGGCGAAGATTTGAAACAAACGATCGGTGGGAATCCAGCTTTCAGGGGAAGCCTCACCCGAGTCTCTGGACGGCTGTGGGGCCGAGCTGCGAGCGTTAAAGCACTCAGTTTCGCTCCAGTAGTAGGCCTTTATTGACTAAATTGTAACATGACGACCTATGTGATTTTGGCAGGACGTTTTAGCGCTTACGTTTGAGCTAGTGGGATAAGATTTAAAACAATCGATCGGTGGTAATCCAGCTTTCAAGGGAGGCCTCTTCCAAGCCTCTCGGAGGTCGTGGGGCCGAACGGCGAGCGTCAAAGCACTCGGTTTCGCTCCAGTAGTAGGCCTTTATTGACTAAATTGTAACATGACAACCTATGTGACTTTGGCAGGACTTTTTAGCGCTTACGTTTGAGCGAGTGCGCTAAGATTTGAAACAAACGATCGGTGGGAATCCAGCTTTCAGGGGAGGCCACTTCCAAGCCTCTCAGAGGTCGTGGGGCCTAACGGCGAGCGTCAAAGCACTCGGTTTCGCTCCCGTAGTAGGCCTTTATTGACTAAATTGTAACATGACAACCTATGTGACTTTGGCAGGACTTTTTAGCGCTTACTTTTTACCTCGTGCGCTCAGATTTGGAACAAACGATCGTGGGAATCCAGCTTTCAGGGGAGTCCCACCCGAGTCTCTGGACGGCTGTGGGGCCGAGCGGCGAGCGTTAAAGCACTCAGTTTCGGTCCAGTAGGAGGCCTTTATTGGCTAAATTGTAACATGACGACCTATGTGATTTTGGCAGGACTTCTTACCGCCTACTTTTCAGCTACTGGGTTAAGATTTGAAACAAATGATCGGTGGGAATCCAGCTTTCAGGGGAGGCCTCTTCCAAGCATCTCGGAGGTCGTGGGGCCGAACGGCGAGCGTCAAAGCATGCGGTTTCGCTCCAGTAGGAGGCCTTTATTGACTAAATTGTAACATGACGACCTACGTGATTTGGCAGGACTTTTTAGCGCTTACTTATGAGCTAGTGTGCTAAGATTTGAAACAAATTATGGGTGGGAATCCAGCTTTCAGGGGAGTCCTCCCCCGAGTCTCTGGACGGCTGTGGGGCAGAGCGGCGAGCGTTAAAGCACTCAGTTTCGCTCGAGTACCATGACGACCGATTTGACTTCGGCATGACTTTAGGTCGCTTAATTTCAGCCTAGCGGGCTAGGAATTCACACAGACAATCAGTTGGAATCCAGGTTTCAGGGGAGGCCTCTTCCAAGCCTCTCGGAGGTCGTGGGGCCGAACGGCGAGCGTCATAGCATTCGGTTTCTCTCCAGTAGTAGGCCTTTATTGACTAAATTGTAACATGACGACCTATGTGACTTTGGCAAGACTTTCTAGCGCCTACTTTTGAGCTAGTGGGCTAAGATTTCAAACAAAGGATCGGTGGGAATCCAGCTTTCAGAGGAGGCCTCTTCCAAGCCTCTCGGAGGTCGTGGGCCCGAACGGCGAGCGTCAAAGCACTCGGTTTCGCTCCCGTAGTAGGCCTTTATTGACTAAATTGTAACATGACAACCTATGTGACTTTGGCGGGACTTTTCAGCGCTTACGTTTGAGCTAGTGGGCTAAGATTTGAAACAAACGATTGGTGGGAATCCAGCTTTCAGGGGAGGCCTTCCCCGAGTCTCTGGAAGGCTGTGGGGCCGAGCGGCGAGCGTTAAAGCACTCAGTTTCGGTCCAGTAGTAGGCCTTTATTGACTAAATTGTAACATGACGACCTATGTGATTTTGGCAGGACTTTTTAGCGCCTACTTTTCAGCTACTGGGCTAAGATTTGAAACAAACGATCAGTGGGAATCCAGCTTTCAGGGGAGGCCTCCCCGAGTCTCTGGACGGCTGTAGGGCCGAACAGCGAGCTTCAAAGCACTCGATTTCTCTCCAGTACTAGGCCTTTATTGACTAAATTGTAACATGACGACCGATGTGATTTTGGCAGGACTTTTTAGCGCCTACTTTTCAGCTACTGGGCGAAGATTTGAAACAAACGATCGGTGGGAATCCAGCTTTCAGGGGAGGCCTCTTCCAAGCCTCTCGGAGGTCGTGGGGCCGAACGACGAGCGTCAAAGCACTCGTTTTCGCTCCAGTAATAGGCCTTTATTGACTAAATTGTAACATGACGACCTATGTGACTTTGGCATGACTTTTTAGCGCCTACTTTTGAGGTAGTGGGCTAAGATTTGAAACAAACGATAGGTGGGAATCCAGCTTTCAGGGGAAGCCTCCCCCGAGTCTCTCTACGGCTGTGGGGCCGAGCGGCGAGCGTTAAAGCACTCAGTTTCGCTCGAGTACCATGACGACCGATTTGACTTCGGCACGGCTTTAGGTCGCATAATTTCAGCCTAGCGGGCTAGGATTTCACACAGACAATCCTTGGGAATCCAGCTTTCAGGGGAGGCCTTTTCCAAGCCTCTCAGAGGTCGTGGGGCCGAACGGCGAGCGTCATAGCATTCGGTTTCTCTCCAGTAGTAGGCCTTTATTGACTAAATTGTAACATGACGACCAATGTGATTTTGGCAAGACTTTTTTGCGCCTACTTTTGAGCTAGTGGGCTAAGATTTGAAACAAACGATCGGTGGGAATCCAGCTTTCAGGGAGGCCTCCCCCGAGTCTCTGGACGGCTGTGGGGCCGAGCGGCGAGCGTTAAAGCACTCAGTTTTGGTCCAGTCGGAGGCCTTTATTGGCTAAATTGTAACATGACGACCTATGTGATTTTGGCAGGACTTTTTAGAGCCTACTTTTCAGCTACTGGGCTAAGATTTGAAACAAACGATCGGTGGGAATCCAGCTTTCAGGGGAGGCCTCTTCCAAGCCTCTCGGAGCCCGTGGAGCTGAACGGCGACCGTCGAAGCACTCGGTTTCGCTCCAGTAGTAGGCCTTTATTGACTAGATTGTAACATGACGACCTTTGTGATTTTGGCAGGACTTTATAGCGCTTACGTTTGAGCTCGTGGGCTAATATTTAAAACAAACAATCGGTGGGAATCCAGCTTTCAGGGGAGGCCTCTTCCAAGTCTCTCGGAGGTCGTGGGGCCGAACGGCGAGCGTCAAAGCACTCTGTTTCGCTCCAGTAGTAAGCCTTTATTGACTAAATTGTAACATGACGACCTATGTGACTTTGGCAGGACTTTTTAGCGCCTACTTTTCAGCTACTGGGCTAAGATTTGAAACAAACGATCGATCATAAATCCTGACTTCATAGTTGTATCTTGGAAAAATATGTTTAAGTAACCAATTAGATTCAAGATGCACCTGAATTAGCTGAAAAAGAAAGTTTCACCTAATTAATGTTTAAAAGCAATATTTCTGAATGGTTAAAGGCAAAAATATTGTACCTAAAAGGGATATACAACCGAACTGTACTTATGTCCTGCACTGGATGAAGAAAAAGAAAAGTTGAAGCCCATGTAACATTTATGCACAATGTGAACAATAAATTCAGTGATCTGTTTGGGTACCACTAGAGGGAGCCAGCATACCACAAGTGGTACTCATACCACACTTTGAGAGTCAGTGTTTCAAGGCAGAGTTGTGTGCAGAAATGCTGCACTCACATTTTTTTTTAAGGGTATAAATATGATGCGTTCAAGAACACAATTAGTTGTCTGGCATCTGAACTAAGAAATGATTTATTTGACTCCAATCAAGTATTAACTAATATTTTGCAATTTTTTTTTGCACAATGTGCAATTAAAAGACATAACTCCCACATGCAGTGTATTCATTTGCATGTATTTACATGATACATTGTGACTCTGAACCTACATAAATGTATGACTGCCTCATGTTATTACAATAACACAAAAAAAATGATAGATAGCTACTTTTGAATTCAGAAGTGACATAAAAGTTTGTTTGTTATTCAACTTTCGGCCTTTATTGACTAAATTGTAACATGACGACCTACGTGATTTTGGCAGGACTTTTTAGCGCTTACTTATGAGCTAGTGGGCTAAGATTTGAAACAAATTATGGGTGGGAATCCAGCTTTCAGGGGAGTCCTCCCCCGAGTCTCTGGACGGCTGTGGGGCAGAGCGGCGAGCGTTAAAGCACTCAGTTTCGCTCGAGTACCATGACGACCGATTTGACTTCGGCATGACTTTAGGTCGCTTAATTTCAGCCTAGCGGGCTAGGAATTCACAAAGACAATCCTTTGGAATCCAGGTTTCAGGGGAGGCCTCTTCCAAGCCTCTCGGAGGTCGTGGGGCCGAACGGCGAGCGTCATAGCATTCGGTTTCTCCCCAGTAGTAGGCCTTTATTGACTAAATTGTAACATGACGACCTATGTGACTTTGGCAAGACTTTCTAGCGCCTACTTTTGAGCTAGTGGGCTAAGATTTGAAACAAAGGATCGGTGGGAATCCAGCTTTCAGAGGAGGCCTCTTCTGAGCCTCTCGGAGGTCGTGGGGCCGAACGGCAAGCGTCAAAGCACTCGGTTTCGCTCCAGTAGTAGGCCTTTATTGACTAAATTGTAACATGACAACCTATGTGACTTTGGCAGGACATTTTAGTGCTTACTTTTGAGCTAGTGCGCTACGATTTGAAACAAACGATCGGTGGGATTCCAGCTTTCAGGGGAGGCCTCCCCCGAGTCTCTGGACGGCTTTGGGGGCGAACGGCGAGCGTCAAAGCACTCGGTTTCTCTCCAGTAGTTGGCCTTTATTGACTAAATTGTAACATGACGACCTATGTGACTTTGGCAGGACTTTTTAGCGCCTACTTTTCAGCTACTGGGCGAAGATTTAAAACAAACGATCGGTGGGAATCCAGCTTTCAGGGGAGGCCTCTTACAAGCCTCTCGGAGGTCGTGGGGCCGAACAGCGAGCGTCAAAGCACTCGTTTTCGCTACAGTAGTCGGCCTTTATTGAGTAAATTGTAACATGACGACCTATTTGATTTTGGCAGGGCTTTTTAGCGCTTACTTTTGAGCTAGTGGGCTAAGATTTGAAACAAACGATCGGTGGGAATCCAGCTTTCAGGGGAGGCCTCCCCCGAGTCTCTGGACAGCTGTGGGGCCGAACGGCGAGCGTCAAAGCACTCAGTTTCGGTCCAGTAGGAGGCCTTTATTGACTAAATTGTAACATGACGACCTATTTGATTTTGGCAGGACTTTTTAGCGCGTACTTTTCAGCTACTGGGCTAAGATTTGAAATAAACAATCGGTGGGAATCCAGCTTTCAGGGGAGGCCTCTTCCAAGCCTCTTGGAGGTCGTGGGCCCGAACGGCGAGCGTCAAAGCACTCGGTTTCGCTCAAGTAGGAGGCCTTTATTGACTAAATTGTAACATGACAACCTATGTGACTTTGGCAGGACTTTTTAGCGCTTACTTTTGACCGAGTGCGCTAAGATTTGAAAGAAACGATCGGTGGGAATCCAGCTTTCAGGGGAGTCCTCCCCCGAGTCTCTGGGCGGCTGTGGGGCGGAGCGGCGAGCTTTAAAGCACTCAGTTTCGCTCGAGTACCATGACGACCGATTTGACTTCGGCACGACTTTAGGTCGCTTAATTTCAGCCTAGCGGGCTAGGAATTCACACAGACAATCCTTGGGAATCCAGCTTTCAGGGGAGGCCACTTCCAAGCCTCTCAGAGGTCGTGGGGCCTAACGGCGAGCGTCAAAGCACTCGGTTTCGGTCCAGTAGTAGGCCTTTATTCACTAAATTGTAACATGACGACCTATGTGACTTTGGCAAGACTTTCTTACGCCTACTTTTGAGCTAGTGGGTTAAGATTTGAAACAAATTATCGGTGGGAATCCAGCTTTCAGGGGAGTCCTCCCCCGAGTCTCTGGACGGCTGTGGGGCCGAACGGCGAGCATTAAAGCACTCAGTTTCGCTCGAGTACCATGACGACCGATTTGACTTCGGCACGACTTTAGGTCGCTTAATTTCAGCCTAGCGGGCTAGGAATTCACACAGACAATCCTTGGGAATCCAGCTTTCAGGGGAGGCCACTTCCAAGCCTCTCGGAGGTCGCGGGGCCGAACGGCGAGCGTCATAGCATTCGGTTTCTCTCTAGTAGTAGGCCTTTATTGACTAAATTGTAACATGACGACCTATGTGGCTTTGGCAAGACTTTCTTACGCCTACGTTTGAGCTAGTGGTCTAAGATTTGAAACAAACGATCGGTGGGAATCCAGCTTTCAGGGGAGGCCTCCCCCGAGTCTCTGGAAGGCTGTGGGGCCGAGCGGCGAGCGTTAAAGCACTCAGTTTCGGTCCAGTAGGAGACCTTTATTGACTAAATTGTAACATGACGACCTATGTGATTTTGGCAGGACTTTTTAGCGCCTACTTTTCAGCTACTGGGCTAAGATTTGAAACAAACGATCGGTGGGAATCCAGCTTTCAGGGGAGGCCTCTTCCAAGCCTCTCGAAGGTCGTGGGGCCGAACGGCGAGCGTCAAAGCACTCTGTTTCGCTCCAGTAGGAGGCCTTTATTGACTAAATTGTCACATGACGACCTATGTGATTTTGGCAGAACGTTTTAGCGCCTACTTTTCAGCTACTGGGCTAAGATTTGAAACAAACGATCGGTGGGTATCCAGCTTTCAGGGGAGGCCTCTTCCGAGCCTCTCGGAGGTCGTGGGGCCGAACGGCAAGCGTCAAAGCACTCGGTTTCGCTCCAGTAGTAGGCCTTTATTGACTAAATTGTAACATGACAACCTATGTGACTTTGGCAGGACATTTTAGCGCTTACTTTTGAGCTAGTGCGCTAAGATTTGAAACAAACGATCGGTGGGAATCCAGCTTTCAGGGGAGGCCTCCCCAAAGTCTCTGGACGGCTTTCGGGGCGAACGGCGAGCGTCAAAGCACTCGGTTTCTCTCCAGTAGTAGGCCTTTAATGACTAAATTGTAACATGACGACCTATGTGATTTTGGCAGGACTTTTTAGCGCCTACTTTTCAGCTACTGGGCGAAGATTTAAAACAAATGATCGGTGGGAATCCAGCTTTCAGGGGAGTCCTCTTACAAGCCTCTCGGAGGTCGTGGGGCCGAACAGCGAGCGTCAAAGCACTCGTTTTCGCTACAGTAGTAGGCCTTTATTGACTAAATTGTAACATGACGACCTACGTGATTTTGGCAGGACTTTTTAGCGCTTATTTTTGAGCTAGTGAGCTAAGATTTGAAACAAATTATCGGTGGGAATCGAGCTTTAAGGGGAATCCGTCCCCGAGTCTCTGGACGGCTGTGGGGCCGAGCAGCGAGCGTTAAAGCACTCAGTTTCGCTCGAGTACCATGACGACCGATTTGACTTCGGCACGACTTTAGGTCGCTTAATTTCAGCCTAGCGGGCTAGGAATTCACACAGACAATCCTTGGGAATCCAGCTTTCAGGGGAGGCCTCTTCCAAGCCTCTCGGAGGTCGTGGGGCCGAACGGCGAGCGTCATAGCATTCGGTTTCTCTCCAGTAGTAGGCCTTTATTGACTAAATTGTAACATGACGACCTATGTGACTTTGTCAAGACTTTTTTGCGCCTACTTTTCAGCTACTGGGCTAAGATTTGAAACAAACGATCGGTGGCAATCCATCTTTCAGGGGAGGCCTCCCCCGAGTCTCTGGACGGCTGTGGGGCCGAGCGGCGAGCGTTAAAGCACTCAGTTTCGGTCCAGTCGGAGGCCTTTATTGGCTAAATTGTAACATGACGACCTGTGTCATTTTGGCAGGACTTTTTAGCGCCTACTTTTCAGCTACTGGGCTAAGATTTGAAACAAACGATCGGTGGGAATCCAGCTTTCAGGGGAGTCCTCCCCCGAGTCTCTGGACGGCTGTGGGGCCGAGCGGCGAGCGTTAAAGCACTCAGTTTCGCTCGAGTACCATGACGACCGATTTGACTTCGGCACGACTTTAGGTCGCTTAATTTCAGTCTAGCGGGCTAGGAATTCACACAGACAATCCTTGGGAATCCAGCTTTCAGGGGAGGCCACTTTTAAGCCTCTCAGAGGTCGTGGGGCCTAACGGCGAGCGTCAAAGCAATCGGTTTCGCTCCAGTAGTAGGCCTTTATTGACTAAATTGTAACATGACAACCAATGTGACTTTGGCAGGGGTTTTTTGCGCCTACTTTTCAGCTACTGGGCTAAGATTTGAAACAAACGATCGGTGGGAATCCAGCTTTCAGGGGAGGCCTCCCCCGAGTCTCTGGACGGCTGTGGGGCCGAGCGGCGAGCGTTACAGCACTCAGTTTCGGTCCAGTAGGAGGCCTTTATTGACTAAATTGTAACATGACGACATATGTGATTTTGGCAGGACGTTTTAGCGCCTACTTTTCAGCTACTGGGCTAAGATTTGAAACAAACGATCGGTGGGAATCCAGCTTTCAGGGGAGGCCTCTTCCAAGCCTCTCGGAGGTCGTGGGGCCGAACGGCGAGCGTTAAAGCACTCGGTTTCGCTCCAGTAGTAGGCCTTTATTGACTAAATTGTAACATGACGACCTATGTGATTTTGGCAGGACTTTTTAGCGCTTACTTTTGAGCTAGTGGGCTAAGATTTGAAAAAAATTATCGGTGGGAATCCAGCTTTCAGGGGAGTCCTCCCCCGAGTCTCTGGACGACTGTGGGGCCGAGCGGCGAGCGTTAAAGCACTCAGTTTCGCTCGAGTACCATGACGACCGATTTGACTTCGGCACGACTTTAGGTCGCTTAATTTCAGCCTAGCGGGCTAGGAATTCACACAGACAATCCTTCGGAATCCAGCTTTCAGATGAGGTCTCTTCCAAGTCTCTCGGAGGTCGTGGGGCCGAACGGCGAGCGTTAAAGCACTCAGTTTCGGTCCAGTAGGAGGCCTTTTTTGACTAAATTGTAACATGAGGACCTCTGGGAATTTGGCGCGACTTTTAGGGTTCTTAATTTCGAACTCGTGGGGAGTGCATGTGATGACCTGCAAAGTGCACTTTATTCATCTTATAAAACCATTAAAGTAAGACAAGAACACACGGGATGTATCTTATCTTGTCATATTTCAGTCTGGTTGGCCTTCTATCAAAAATAATTGATAATAGAACATACTAAAATACTCAAATTTCTTGGTGTTTTAATCTCACAGCAAAAATACAATTTACTGGATTTAGTTTGTCGTTTTAATAGGTTTATATTATCTCATGTCCTCGACGGAGGAGCAGATGTTAGGTCACGTTTCCTTAAAGCTGACATGATCGTTTTTTGAAAGACGCTATTGTTAAAAAAAATGGACATTTAAGAGTTTACTTCTGAGTTCAGTTGAACTCTGTTGTTAACCAAAACAGGAGCACCTCCCGTCTACCACGTCAAGAGCCTCTCAGATGAATTAAGTCCACCAGTTGGGCAAATTAATGCCTCCCTCAAATTGACTCACATGACGGTGATTCAGCCTCCAGGAGAACTCTGTTGCGAACCGAAACAGCAGCATCTACCTTGCCGTGTAAACAGTCTCTTGGATTCATGAAATTGTTGACTTGGCTCACGCTTCCCTCCAATAGACACCCCACGACCACCGTAACACTATTTTTCAGATCGCAGATGTCGCAAACCAAAGCAGCAGCACCTATGGAAGAGTTTCTCAGATTAATTAATAGTGCAGAGTCTATCATCATCAGTCTTATTTTGCTTCAAACTCCACTTTTACTTGCCACACAAGGCAATACTCTTCCTCCCTCTCCCATCTGCAGTTGAGTAAATGATGACGTTTTAGCCCCTCCCCCTTACAAAAAAAAAAAAGGTGCACGTGAACTTTGTTGGAGTGCAAAAGTCAAGAGGAAATCTTCTCCGGTTTTGGGGGGCGGTCCTTGCAGGAAACAACTTCCCTCCTCCTCCTTGCACACTCCTCCACATCTGCCCCCTCCTTCCTCACTCTCGTCTTCCTCCTCTTCCTCGCGCGAGCAAATTGCAGAGTGCCGCTCAGCCTCGACCGCGCGGCTGCCGCTTGACGCCGGGGGTCCCTGCAGAGAAGCGCCCGCCCGCCTCCATGTGCGTGTCCGCTGCGTGCTGAGATCGCGGCGAGCTGCATTGTGCGGCTTGGTGGTGGAGCTCCGGAGACGGAGGAGTCGAAAGTGCGATTTTGAAGTGTTTGACAGCGCCGAGGGTTTCGTGTGGCGTTCAGGTACCCAATTAGTTGTTGTTTTGTGTTTGTTCGTTTGTTTTGTCATTTGTATGGATTCAACATTTTAAGCCAGAAATCATGAGTTTATAGTTGTTTGGTGGAATGATACGTTCAAGTAAGATTTGTAATATATGGAATTGATTTATATGGACCGTAATACTAGTTTTTCCCCATTTATCAAGTTTCTCAGCTTCTTAAAAGCTGCGTATGGAACTATTTCCGACAGAAATCATGCTGTATTTGCAGATTCTAAGGCATAAATCCTGACTTTATAGTTGTATCTTGGAATGATATGTTTAAGTAACCAATTAGATTCAAGATGCACCTGAATTAGGTGAAAAATAACTTTTTTTCGGGAAGATTTGTGGAATCTCACTGCATTATTTAGATGCATTAAAAGACTAGTTTTTCCCATTTATCAAGTTTCCCCATAAGAATTCAGCTTCTTAAAACTGTATATATAAAAATTTTCTACAGAAAACATGCTCTATTTTCATATTTTAAGGCAGAAATTCCATGTATATTCCTTTATACTGAAAAAAATTGCATCTTTTGTGTCGTTTACTGCAGGAATCCTGCTGCGCTTTATACATTACTAGAGCATAGTTGTGTGCAGCAATCCCGAGTTTTAATAATGAAGCTACAGTTGAAAGTAACATTGCAATTGTATGATGCGTTCAAGTACCTCATTTGTGTTCAAGCTGAGCCTGGAGCAGGAGAAAAGACATATTCCAGTTGTTTACAACTTCAATCTTGTTGCGGTTTAACTTTTTAAGGCAGTGATTCTCAAATTTTTTCACAAAGTTGTACCTCAAAAAACAAACAAACACTTAACTCTCCAAGCTCCACCATAATCACCAACATTAAAACACGGAGGCATCCAAACATTTGATTTTTTTTTCCATTAGCCACAGTAACATGCAGAGTTTGAACATTAACACTGTGCTTTAAAATAGAGGGAAAAAATGACTTAAGTAATTTCATTAAAATGTATTGCACGTACAAGTTAAATAAAAGTTTCACCTAAATTAATGTTTAAAAGCAAATATTTCTGAATAGTTAAAGGCAAAAATATTGTACCTAAAAGGGAAATACAACCGAACTGTACTTATGTACTGTACTGGATGAAGAAAAAGAAAAGTTGAAGCCCATGTAACATTTATGCACAATGTGAACAATGAATTCAGTGATCTGTTTGGGTACCACTAGAGGGAGCCAGCATACCACAAGTGGTACTGATACCACACTTTGAGAGTCAGTGTTTCAAGGTAGAGTTGTGTGCAGAAATGCTGCACTCACATTTTTTTTAAGGGTATAAATATGATGCGTTCAAGAACACAATTAGTTGTCTTGCATCTGAACTAAGAAATGATTTCTTTGACTCCAATCAAGTATTAACTAAGATTTTGCAATTTTTTTTTTGCACAATGTGCAATTAAAAGACATAACTCCCACATGCAGTGTATTCATTTGCATGTATTTACATGATACATTGTGACTCTGAACCTACATAAATGTATGACTGCCTCATGTTATTACAAATACACAAAAAATTGATAGATAGCTACTTTTGAATTCAGAAGTGACATAAAAGTTTGTTTGTTTTTCAACTTTCGGCCTTTATTGACTAAATTGTAACATGACGACCTATGTGATTTTGGCAGGACTTTTTAGCGCTTTCTTTTGAGCTAGTGGGCTAAGATTTGAAACGAACGATCGGTGGGAATCCAGCTTTCAGGGGAGGCCTCCCCCGAGTCTCCGGACGACTGTGGGGCCGAACGGCGAGCGTCAAAGCACTCGGTTTCTCTCCAGTAGTAGGCCTTTATTGAGTAAATTGTAACATGACGACCTATGTGATTTTGGCAGGACTTTTTAGCGCCTACTTTTCAGCTACTGGGCTAAGATTTGAAACAAACGATCGGTGGGAATCCAGCTTTCAGGGGAGGCCTCTTCCAAGCCTCTCGGAGGTCGTGGGGCCGAGCGGCGAGCGTTAAAGCACTCAGTTTCGGTCCAGTAGGAGGCCTTTATTGACTAAATTGTAACATGACGACCTATGTGATTTTGGCAGGACTTTTTAGCGCCTACTTTTCAGCTACTGGGCTAAGATTTGAAACAAACAATCGGTGGGAATCCAGCTTTCAGGGGAGGCCTATTCCAAGCCTCTCGGAGGTCGTGGGGCCGAACGGCGAGCGTCATAGCATTCGGTTTCTCTCCAGTAGTAGGCCTTTATTGACTAAATTGTAACATGACGACCTATGTGATTTTGGCAGGACTTTTTTGCGCCTACTTTTCAGCCACTGGGCTAAGATTTGAAACAAACGATCGGTGGGAATCCAGCTTTCAGGGGAGGCCTCCCTCGAGTCTCTGGGCAGCTGTGGGGCCGAGCGGCGACCGTTAAAGCACTCAGTTTCGCTCGAGTACCATGACGACCGATTTGACTTCGGCACAACTTTAGGTCGCTTAATTTCAGCCGAGCGGGCTAGGACTTCATACAGACAAGCCTTGGGAATCCAGCTTTCAAGGGAGGCCTCTTCCAAGCCTCTCGGATCCCGTGGGGCCGAACGGCGAGTGTCGAAGCACTCGGTTTCACTCCAGTAGTAGGCCTTTATTGAGTAAATTGTAACATGACGACCGATGTGATTTTGGCAGGACTTTTTTGCGCCTACTTTTCAGCTACTGGGCTAAGATCTGAAACAAACAATCGGTGGGAATCCAGCTTTCAGGGGAGGCATCTTCCAAGCCTCTCGGAGGTCGTGGGGCCGAACGGCGATCGTCAAAGCACTCTGTTTCGCTCCAGTAGTCGGCCTTTATTGACTAAATTGTAACATGACGACCTATGTGACTTTGGCAGGACTTTTTAGCGCCTACTTTTGAACTAGTGGGCTAAGATTTGAAACAAACGATCGGTGGGAATCCAGCTTTCATGGGAGGCCTCTCCCGAGTCTCTGGACGGCTGTGCGGCCGAACGGCGAGCGTCAAAGCACTCTGTTTCGCTCCAGTAGTCGGCCTTTATTGAGTAAATTGTAACATGACGACCTATGTGACTTTGGCAGGACTTTTTAGCGCCTACTTTTCAGCTGCTGGGCTAAGATTTGAAACAAACGATCGGTGGGAATCCAGCTTTTAGGGGAGGCCTCCCCTGAGTCTCTGGACGGCTGTGGGGCTGAGCGGCGAGCGTTAAAGCACTCAGTTTCGGTCCAGTGATAGGCCTTTATTGACTAAATTGTAACATGACGACCTATGTGATTTTGGCAGGACTTTTTTGCGCCTACTTTTCAGCTACTGGGCTAAGATTTGAAACAAACGATCGGTGGGAATCCAGCTTTCAGGGGAGGCCTCCCTCGAGTCTCTGGGCGGCTGTGGGGCCGAGCGGCGACCGTTAAAGCACTCAGTTTCGCTCGAGTACCATGACGACCGATTTGACTTCGGCACGACTTTAGGTCGCTTAATTTCAGCCTAGCGGGCTAGGAATTCACACAGACAAGCCTTGGGAATCCAGCTTTCAAGGGAGGCCTCTTCCAAGCCTCTCGGAGCTCGTGGGGCCGCACGGCGAGCGTCGAAGCACTCGGTTTCGCTCCAGTAGTAACCCTTTATTGACTAAATTGTTCCATCACAACCTATGTGACTTTGGCAGGACTTTTTTGCGCCTACTTTTCAGCTACTGGGCTAAGATTTGAAACAAACGATCGGTGGGAATCCAGCTTTCAGGGGAGGCCTCCGCCGAGTCTCTGGACGGCTGTGGGGCCGAGCGGCGAGCGTCAAGGCACTCTGTTTCTCTCCAGTAGTAGGCCTTTATTGACTAAATTGTAACATGACGACCTATGTGATTTTGGCAGGACTTTTTAGCGCCTACTTTTCAGCTACTGGGCTAAGATTTAAATCAAACGATCGGTGGGAATCCAGCTTTCAGGGGAGGCCTCTTCCAAGCCTCTCAGAGGTCGTGGGGCCGAACGGCGAGCTTCAAAGCACTCGGTTTCTCTCCAGTACTCGGCCTTTATTGAGTAAATTGTAACATGACGACCTATGTGATTTTGGCAGGACTTTTTAGCGCCTACTTTTCAGCTACTGGGCTAAGATTTGAAACAAACGATCGGTAGGAATCCAGCTTTCAGGGGAGGCCTCCCCCGAGTCTCTGGACCGCTGTGGGGCCGACCGGCGAGCGTTAAAGCACTCAGTTTCGGTCCAGTAGTAGGTCTTTATTGACAAAATTGTAACATGAAGACCTATGTGATTTTGGCAGGACTTTTTAGCTCTTACTTTTGAACTAGTGGGCTAAGATTTGAAACAAACGATCGTTGGGAATCAAGCTTTCAGGGGAGTTCACTTCCAAGCCTCTCAGAGGTCGTGGGGCCTAATGGCGAGCGTCAAAGCACTCTGTTTTGCTCCAGTAGTAGGCCTTTATTGACTAAATTGTAACGTGACGACATATGTGATTTTGGCAGGACGTTTTAGCGCTTACTTTAGAGTTAGTGAGCTAAGATTTGAAACAAACGATCGGTGGGAATCCAGCTTTCAGGGGAGGCCTCCCCTGAGTCTCTGGACGGCTGTGGGGCCGAAAGGCGAGCGTCAAAGTACTCGGTTTCTCTCCAGTAGTTGGCCTTTATTGAGTAAATTGTAACATGACGACTTATGTGATTTTGGCAGGACTTTTTAGCGCCTACTTTACAGCTACTGGGCTAAGATTTGAAACAAACGATCGGTGGGAATCCAGCTTTCAGGGGAGGCCTCTTCCAAGCCTCTCAGAGGTCGTGGGGCCGAACGGCGAGCGTCAAAGCACTCTGTTTCGTTCCAGTAGTAGGCCTTTATTGACTAAATTGTAACATGACGACCTATGTGATTTTGGCAGGACTTTTTAGCGCTTACTTTTGAGCTAGTGGGCTAAGATTTGAAACACATTATCGGTGGGAATCCAGCTTTCAGGTGAGTCCTCTCCCGAGTCTCTGGACGGCTGTGGGGCCGAGCGGTGAGCGTTAAAGCACTCAGTTTCGCTCGAGTACCATGACGACCGATTTGACTTCGGCACGACTTTAGGTCGCTTAATTTCAGCCTAGCGGGCTAGGAATTCACACAGACAATCCTTGGGAATCCAGCTTTCAGGGGAGGCCTCTTCCAAGCCTCTCAGAGGTTGTGGGGCCGAACGGCGAGCGTCAAAGCACTCTGTTTCGCTCCAGTAGTAGGCCTTTATTGACTAAATTGTAACATGACGACCTATGTGACTTTGTAAAGACATTTTAGCGCCTACTGTTGAGCTAGTGGGCTAAGATTTGAAACAAACGATCGGTGGGAATCCAGCTTTCAGGGGAGGCCTCTTCCAAGCCGCTCAGAGGTCGTGGGCCCGAACGGCGAGCCTCAAAGCACTCGGTTTCGCTCCAGTAGTAGGCCTTTTTTGACTAAATTGTAACGTGACGACATATGTGATTTTGGCAGGACGTTTTAGCGCTTACTTTTGAGTTAGTGAGCTAAGATTTGAAACAAACGATCGGTGGGAATCCAGCTTTCAGGGGAGGCCTCCCCTGAGTCTCTGGACGGCTGTGGGGCCGAACGGCGAGCGTCAAAGTACTCGGTTTCTCTCCAGTAGTTGGCCTTTATTGAGTAAATTGTAACATGACGACTAATGTGATTTTGGGAGGACTTTTTAGCGCCTACTTTTCAGCAACTGGGCTAAGATTTGAAACAAACGATCGGTGGGAATCCAGCTTTCAGGGGAGGCCTCTTCCAAGCCTCTCAGAGGTCGTGGGGCCGAACGGCGAGCGTCAAACCACTCGGTTTCGTTCCAGTAGTAGGACTTTATTGACTAAATTGTAACATGACGACCTATGTGATTTTGGCAGGACTTTTTAGCGCTTACTTTTGAGCTAGTGGGCTAAGATTTGAAACACATTATCGGTGGGAATCCAGCTTACAGGGGAGTCCTCTCCCGAGTCTCTGGACCGCTGTGGGGCCGAGCGGCGAGCGTTAAAGCACTCAGTTTCGCTCGAGTACCATGACGACCGATTTGACTTCGGCACGACTTTAGGTCGCTTAATTTCAGCCTAGCGGGCTAGGAATTCACACAGACAATCCTTGGGAATCCAGCTTTCAGGGGAGGCCTCTTCCAAGCCTCTCAGAGGTCGTGGGGCCGAACGGCGAGCGTCAAAGCACTCTGTTTCGCTCCAGTAGTAGGCCTTTATTGACTAAATTGTAACATGACGACCTATGTGACTTTGTAAAGACATTTTAGCCTCTACTGTTGAGCTAGTGGGCTAAGATTTGAAACAAACGATAGGTGGGAATCCAGCTTTCAGGGGAGGCCTCCCCCGAGTCTCTGGACGGCTGTGGGGCCGAACGGCGAGCGTTAAAGCACTCAGTTTCGGTCCAGTAGGAGGCCTTTATTGACTAAATTGTAACATGACAACCTATGTGACTTTGGCAGGACTTTTTTGCGCTTACTTCTTTTACCTAGTGCGCTAAGATTTGAAACAAACGATCGGTGGGAATCCAGCTTTCAGGGGAGGCCTCTTCCAAGCTTCTCAGAGGTCGTGGGCCCGAACGGCGAGCGTCAAAGCGCTCGGTTTCGCTCCAGTAGTAGGCCTTTATTGACTAAATTGTAACATGACAACCTATGTGACTTTGGCAGGACTTTTTTGCGCTTACTTTTTTTACCTAGTGCGCTCAGATTTGAAACAAACGATCGGTGGGAATCCAGCTTTCAGGGGAGGCCTCCCCCGAGTCTCTGGACTGCTGTGGGGGCGAACGGCGAGCGTCAAAGCACTCGGTTTCTCTCCAGTAGTAGGCTTTTATTGACTAAATTGCAACGTGACGACCTATGTGAATTTGGCAGGACTTTTTAGCACCTACTTTTGAGCTAGTGGGCTAAGATTTGAAACAAACGATCGGTGGGAATCCAGCTTTCAGGGGAGGCCTCCCCCGAGTCTCTGGACGGCTGTGGGGCCGAGCGGCGAGTTTTAAAGCACTCAGTTTCGCTCGAGTACCATGACGACCGATTTGACTTCGGCAGGACTTTTTTGCGCCTACTTTTGAGCTAGTGGGCTAAGATTTGAAACAAACGATCGGTGGGAATCCAGCTTTCAGGGGAGGCCACTTCCAAGCCTCTCAGAGGTCGTGGGGCCTAACGGCGAGCGTCAAAGCACTCTGTTTCGCTCCAGTAGTAGGCCTTTATTGACTAAATTGTAACATGACAACCTTTGTGACTTTGGCAGGACTTTTTTGCGCCTACTTTTTAAGCTAGTGGGCTAAAGCTTGAAACAAACGATCGGTGGGAATCCAGCTTTCAGGGGAGGCCTCCCCCGAGTCTCTGGACGGCTGTGGGGCCGAGCGGCGAGCGTTAAAGCACTCAGTTTCGCTCGAGTACCATTACGACCGATTTGAATTCGGCACGACTTTAGGTCGCTTAATTTCTGCCGAGCGGGCTAGGAATTCACACAGACAAGCCTTTGGAATCCAGCTTTCAGGGGAGGCCTCTTCCAAGCTTCTCGGAGGTCGTGGGGCCGAACGGCGAGCGTAATAGCACTCGGTTTCTCTCCAGTAGTAGGCCTTTATTGACTAAATTGTAACATGACGACCTATGTGACTTTGGCAAGACTTTTTAGCGCCTACGTTTGAGCTAGTGGGCTATGATTTGAAACAAACGATCGGTGGGAATCCAGCTTTAAGGGGAGGCCTCCCCCGAGTCTCTGGACGGCTGTGGGGCCGAGCGGCTAGCGTTAAAGCACTCAGTTTCGGTCCAGTAGGAGGCCTTTATTGACTAAATTGAAACATGACGACCTATGTGATTTTGGCAGGACTTTTTAGCGCCTACTTTTCAGCTACTGGGCTAAGATTAGAAACAAACGATCGGTGGGAATCCAGCTTTCAGGGGAGGCCTCTTCCAAGCCTCTCGGAGGTCGTGGGGCCGAACGGCGAGCGTCAAAGCACTCGGTTTCTCTCCAGTACTAGGCCTTTATTGACTAAATTGTAACATGACGACCTATGTGATTTTGGCAGGACGTTTTAGCGCCTACCTTTCAGCTACTGGGCTAAGATTTGAAACAAACGATCGCTGGGAATCCATCTTTCACGGGAGGCATCCCCCGAGTCTCTGGACCGCTGTGGGGCCGAACGGCGAGTGTCAAAGCACTCGGTTTCTCTCCAGTAGTAGGCCTTTATTGACTAAATTGTAACGTGACGACCTATGTGAATTTGGCAGGACCTTTTAGCGCCTACTTTTGAGCTAGTGGGCTAAGATTTGAAACAAACGATCGGTGGGAATCCAGCTTTCAGGGGAGGCCTCCCCCGAGTCTCTGGACGGCTGTGGGGCCGAGCGGCGAGCGTTAAAGCACTCAGTTTTGGTCCAGTAGGAGGCGTTTATTGACTAAATTGTAACATGACGACCTATGTGATTTTGGCAGGACTTTTTAGCGCCTACTTTTCAGCTACTGGGCTAGGATTTGAAACAAACGATCGGTGGGAATCAAGCTTTCAGGGGAGCCCTCTTCCAAGCTTCTCAGAGGTCGTGGGCCCGAACGGCGAGCATCAAAGCACTCGGTTTCGCTCCAGTAGTAGGCCTTTATTGACTAAATTGTAACATGACAACCTATGTGACTTTGGCAGGACTTTTTTGCGCTTACTTTTTTTACCTAGTGCGCTAAGATTTGAAACAAACGATCGGTGGGAATCCAGCTTTCAGGGGAGGGCTCCCCCGAGTCTCTGGACTGCTGTGGGAGCGAACGGCGAGCGTCAAAGCACTCGGTTTCTCTCCAGTAGTAGGCTTTTATTGACTAAATTGCAACGTGACGACCTATGTGAATTTGGCAGGACTTTGTAGCGCCTACTTTTTAGCTAGTGGGCTAAGATTTAAAACAAACGATCGGTGGGAATCCCACTTTCAGGGGAGGCCTCCCCCGAGTCTCTGGACGGCTGTGGGGCCGAGCAGCGAGCATTAAAGCACTCAGTTTCGCTCGAGTACCATGACGACCGATTTGACTTCGGCACGACTTTAGGTCGCTTAATTTCTGCCGAGCGGGCTAGGAATTCACACAGACAAGCCTTGGGAATCCAGCTTTCAGGGGAGGCCTCTTCCAAGCTTCTCGGAGGTCGTGGGGCCGAACGGCGAGTTTTAAAGCACTCAGTTTCGCTCGAGTACCATGACGACCGATTTGACTTCGGCAGGACTTTTTTGCGCCTACTTTTGAGCTAGTGGGCTAAGATTTGAAACAAACGATCGGTGGGAATCCAGCTTTCAGGGGAGGCCACTTCCAAGCCTCTCAGAGGTCGTGGGGCCTAACGGCGAGCGTCAAAGCACTCGGTTTCGCTCCAGTAGTAGGCCTTTATTGACTAAATTGTAACATGACGACTAATGTGATTTTGGGAGGACTTTTTAGCGCCTACTTTTCAGCTACTGGGCTAAGATTTGAAACAAACGATCGGTGGGAATCCAGCTTTCAGGGGAGGCCTCTTCCAAGCCTCTCAGAGGTCGTGGGGCCGAACGGCGAGCGTCAAACCACTTGGTTTCGTTCCAGTAGTAGGCCTTTATTGACTAAATTGTAACATGACGACCTATGTGATTTTGGCAGGACTTTTTAGCGCTTACTTTTGAGCTAGTGGGCTAAGATTTGAAACACATTATCGGTGGGAATCCAGCTTACAGGGGAGTCCTCTCCCGAGTCTCTGGACCGCTGTGGGGCCGAGCGGCGAGCGTTAAAGCACTCAGTTTCGCTCGAGTACCATGACGACCGATTTGACTTCGGCACGACTTTAGGTCGCTTAATTTCAGCCTAGCGGGCTAGGAATTCACACAGACAATCCTTGGGAATCCAGCTTTCAGGGGAGGCCTCTTCCAAGCCTCTCAGAGGTCGTGGGGCCGAACGGCGAGCGTCAAAGCACTCTGTTTCGCTCCAGTAGTAGGCCTTTATTGACTAAATTGTAACATGACGACCTATGTGACTTTGTAAAGACATTTTAGCCTCTACTGTTGAGCTAGTGGGCTAAGATTTGAAACAAACGATAGGTGGGAATCCAGCTTTCAGGGGAGGCCTCCCCCGAGTCTCTGGACGGCTGTGGGGCCGAACGGCGAGCGTTAAAGCACTCAGTTTCGGTCCAGTAGGAGGCCTTTATTGACTAAATTGTAACATGACAACCTATGTGACTTTGGCAGGACTTTTTTGCGCTTACTTCTTTTACCTAGTGCGCTAAGATTTGAAACAAACGATCGGTGGGAATCCAGCTTTCAGGGGAGGCCTCTTCCAAGCTTCTCAGAGGTCGTGGGCCCGAACGGCGAGCGTCAAAGCGCTCGGTTTCGCTCCAGTAGTAGGCCTTTATTGACTAAATTGTAACATGACAACCTATGTGACTTTGGCAGGACTTTTTTGCGCTTACTTTTTTTACCTAGTGCGCTCAGATTTGAAACAAACGATCGGTGGGAATCCAGCTTTCAGGGGAGGCCTCCCCCGAGTCTCTGGACTGCTGTGGGGGCGAACGGCGAGCGTCAAAGCACTCGGTTTCTCTCCAGTAGTAGGCTTTTATTGACTAAATTGCAACGTGACGACCTATGTGAATTTGGCAGGACTTTTTAGCGCCTACTTTTGAGCTAGTGGGCTAAGATTTGAAACAAACGATCGGTGGGAATCCAGCTTTCAGGGGAGGCCTCCCCCGAGTCTCTGGACGGCTGTGGGGCCGAGCGGCGAGTTTTAAAGCACTCAGTTTCGCTCGAGTACCATGACGACCGATTTGACTTCGGCAGGACTTTTTTGCGCCTACTTTTGAGCTAGTGGGCTAAGATTTGAAACAAACGATCGGTGGGAATCCAGCTTTCAGGGGAGGCCACTTCCAAGCCTCTCAGAGGTCGTGGGGCCTAACGGCGAGCGTCAAAGCACTCTGTTTCGCTCCAGTAGTAGGCCTTTATTGACTAAATTGTAACATGACAACCTTTGTGACTTTGGCAGGACTTTTTTGCGCCTACTTTTTAAGCTAGTGGGCTAAAGCTTGAAACAAACGATCGGTGGGAATCCAGCTTTCAGGGGAGGCCTCCCCCGAGTCTCTGGACGGCTGTGGGGCCGAGCGGCGAGCGTTAAAGCACTCAGTTTCGCTCGAGTACCATTACGACCGATTTGAATTCGGCACGACTTTAGGTCGCTTAATTTCTGCCGAGCGGGCTAGGAATTCACACAGACAAGCCTTTGGAATCCAGCTTTCAGGGGAGGCCTCTTCCAAGCTTCTCGGAGGTCGTGGGGCCGAACGGCGAGCGTAATAGCACTCGGTTTCTCTCCAGTAGTAGGCCTTTATTGACTAAATTGTAACATGACGACCTATGTGATTTTGGCAGGACGTTTTAGCGCCTACCTTTCAGCTACTGGGCTAAGATTTGAAACAAACGATCGCTGGGAATCCATCTTTCACGGGAGGCATCCCCCGAGTCTCTGGACCGCTGTGGGGCCGAACGGCGAGTGTCAAAGCACTCGGTTTCTCTCCAGTAGTAGGCCTTTATTGACTAAATTGTAACGTGACGACCTATGTGAATTTGGCAGGACCTTTTAGCGCCTACTTTTGAGCTAGTGGGCTAAGATTTGAAACAAACGATCGGTGGGAATCCAGCTTTCAGGGGAGGCCTCCCCCGAGTCTCTGGACGGCTGTGGGGCCGAGCGGCGAGCGTTAAAGCACTCAGTTTCGGTCCAGTAGGAGGCGTTTATTGACTAAATTGTAACATGACGACCTATGTGATTTTGGCAGGACTTTTTAGCGCCTACTTTTCAGCTACTGGGCTAAGATTTGAAACAAACGATCGGTGGGAATCAAGCTTTCAGGGGAGCCCTCTTCCAAGCTTCTCAGAGGTCGTGGGCCCGAACGGCGAGCATCAAAGCACTCGGTTTCGCTCCAGTAGTAGGCCTTTATTGACTAAATTGTAACATGACAACCTATGTGACTTTGGCAGGACTTTTTTGCGCTTACTTTTTTTACCTAGTGCGCTAAGATTTGAAACAAACGATCGGTGGGAATCCAGCTTTCAGGGGAGGGCTCCCCCGAGTCTCTGGACTGCTGTGGGGGCGAACGGCGAGCGTCAAAGCACTCGGTTTCTCTCCAGTAGTAGGCTTTTATTGACTAAATTGCAACGTGACGACCTATGTGAATTTGGCAGGACTTTGTAGCGCCTACTTTTTAGCTAGTGGGCTAAGATTTAAAACAAACGATCGGTGGGAATCCCACTTTCAGGGGAGGCCTCCCCCGAGTCTCTGGACGGCTGTGGGGCCGAGCAGCGAGCATTAAAGCACTCAGTTTCGCTCGAGTACCATGACGACCGATTTGACTTCGGCACGACTTTAGGTCGCTTAATTTCTGCCGAGCGGGCTAGGAATTCACACAGACAAGCCTTGGGAATCCAGCTTTCAGGGGAGGCCTCTTCCAAGCTTCTCGGAGGTCGTGGGGCCGAACGGCGAGTTTTAAAGCACTCAGTTTCGCTCGAGTACCATGACGACCGATTTGACTTCGGCAGGACTTTTTTGCGCCTACTTTTGAGCTAGTGGGCTAAGATTTGAAACAAACGATCGGTGGGAATCCAGCTTTCAGGGGAGGCCACTTCCAAGCCTCTCAGAGGTCGTGGGGCCTAACGGCGAGCGTCAAAGCACTCGGTTTCGCTCCAGTAGTAGGCCTTTATTGACTAAATTGTAACATGACGACCTATGTGATTTTGGCAGGACTTTTTAGCGCCTACTTTTCAGCTACTGGGCTAAGATTTGAAACAAACGATCGGTGGGAATCCAGCTTTCAGGGGAGGCCTCTTCCAAGCCTCTCAGAGGTTGTGGGCCCGAACGGCGAGCGTCAAAGCACTCGGTTTCTCTCCAGTAGTAGGCCTTTATTGACTAAATTGTAACATGACAACCTATGTGACTTTGGCAGGACTTTTTAGCGTTTACTTTTGACCGAGTGCGCTAAGATTTGAAACAAACGATCGGTGGGAATCCAGCTTTCAGGGGAGTCCTCCCCCGAGTCTCTGGACGGCTGTGGGGCCGAGCGGCGAGCGTTAAAGCACTCAGTTTCGCTCGAGTACCATGACGACCGATTTGACTTCGGCACGACTTTAGGTCGCTTAATTTCAGCCTAGCGGGCTAGGAATTCACACAGACAATCCTTGGGAATCCAGCTTTCAGGGGAGGCCACTCCCAAGCCTCTCAGAGGTTGTGGGGCCTAACGGCGAGCGTCAAAGCACTCGGTTTTGCTCCAGTAGTAGGCCTTTATTGACTAAATTGTAACATGACAACCTATGTGACTTTGGCAGGACCTTTTAGCGCTTACTTTTGAGCTATTGCGCTAAGATTTGAAACACACGATCGGTGGGAATCCAGCTTTCAGGGGAGTCCTCCCCCGCGTCTCTGGACGGCTGTGGGGCCGAGCGGCGAGCGTTAAAGCACTCAGTTTCGGTCCAGTAGGAGGCGTTTATTGACTAAATTGTAACATGACGACCTATGTGATTTTGGCAGGACTTTTTAGCGCCTACTTTTCAGCTACTGGGCTAAGATTTGAAACAAACGATCGGTGGGAATCAAGCTTTCAGGGGAGGCCTCTTCCAAGCTTCTCAGAGGTCGTGGGCCCGAACGGCGAGCATCAAAGCACTCGGTTTCGCTCCAGTAGTAGGCCTTTATTGACTAAATTGTAACATGACAACCTATGTGACTTTGGCAGGACTTTTTTGCGCTTACTTTTTTTACCTAGTGCGCTAAGATTTGAAACAAACGATCGGTGGGAATCCAGCTTTCAGGGGAGGCCTCCCCCGAGTCTCTGGACTGCTGTGGGGGCGAACGGCGAGCGTCAAAGCACTCGGTTTCTCTCCAGTAGTAGGCTTTTATTGACTAAATTGCAACGTGACGACCTATGTGAATTTGGCAGGACTTTTTAGCGCCTACTTTTGAGCTAGTGGGCTAAGATTTGAAACAAACGATTGGTGGGAATCCAGCTTTCAGGTGAGGCCTCCCCTGAGTCTCTGGACGGCTGTGGGGCCGAGCGGCGAGCGTTAAAGCACTCAGTTTCGCTCGAGTACCATGACGACCGATTTGACTTCGGCAGGACTTTTTTGCGCCTACTTTTGAGCTAGTGGGCTAAGATTTGAAACAAACGATCGGTGGGAATCCAGCTTTCAGGGGAGGCCACTTCCAAGCCTCTCAGAGGTCGTGGGGCCTAACGGCGAGCGTCAAAGCACTCTGTTTCGCTCCAGTAGTAGGCCTTTATTGACTAAATTGTAACATGACAACCTTTGTGACTTTGGCAGGACTTTTTTGCACCTACTTTTTAAGCGAGTGGGCTAAAGTCTGAAAAAAAACGATCGGTGGGAATCCAGCTTTCAGGGGAGGCCTCCCCCGAATCTCTGGACAGCTGTGGGACCGAACGGCGAGCGTCAAAGTACTCGGTTTCTCTCCAGTAGTAGGCCTTTATTGACTAAATTGTAACGTGACGACCTATGTGATTTTGGCAGGACTTTTTAGCGCCTACTTTTGAGCTAGTGGGCTAAGATTTGAAACAAACGATCGGTGGGAATCCAGGTTTCAGGGGAGGCCTCCCCCGAGTCTCTGGGCGGCTGTGGGGCCGAGCGGCGAGCGTTAAAGCACTCAGTTTCGCTCGAGTACCATGACGACCGATTTGACTTCGGCACGACTTTAGGTCGCTTAATTTAAGCCTAGCGGGCTAGGAATTCACACAGACAATCCTTGGGAATCCAGCTTTCAGGGGAGGCCACTTCCAAGCCTCTCAGAGGTCGTGGGGCCTAACGGCGAGCGTCAAAGCACTCGGTTCCGCTCCAGTAGTAGGCCTTTATTGACTAAATTGTAACATGACAACCTATGTGACTTTGGCAGGACTTTTTAGCGCTTACTTTTCACCGAGTGCGCTAAGATTTGAAACAAACGATGGGTGGGATTCCAGCTTTCAGGGGAGTCCTCCCTGAGTCTCTGGACGGCTGTGTGGCTGAGCAGCGACCGTTAAAGCACTCAGCTTCGCTCGAGTACCATGACGACCAATTTGACTTCGGCACGACTTTAGGTCGCTTAATTTCAGCCTAGCGGGCTAGGAATTCACACAGACAAGCCTTGGGAATCCAGCTTTCAAGGGAGGCCTCTTCCAAGCCTCTCGGAGCTCGTGGGGCCGAACGGCGAGCGTCGAAGCACTCGGTTTCGCTCCAGTAGTAACCCTTTATTGACTAAATTGTAACATGACAACCTATGTGACTTTGGCAGGACTTTTTAGCGCTTACGTTTGAGCTAGTGGGCTAAGATTCAAAACAAACGATCGGTGGGAATCCAGCTTTCAGGGGAGGCCTACCCCGAGTCTCTGGACTGCTGTGGGGCCGAGCGGCGACCGTTAAAGCACTCAGTTTCGCTCGAGTACCATGACGACCGATTTGACTTCGGCACGACTTTAGGTCGCTTAATTTCAGCCTAGCGGGCTAGGAATTCAGACAGACAAGCTTTGGGAATCCAGCTTTCGAGGGAGGCCTCTTCCAAGCCTCTCGGAGCTTGTGGGGCCGAACGGCAAGCGTCGAAGCACTCGGTTTCGCTCCAGTCGTAGGCCTTTAATGACTAAATTGTAACATGACGACCTATGTGACTTTGGCAGGACATTTTAGCGCCGAGTTTTGAGCTAGTGGGCTAAGATTGGAAACAAACGATCGGTGGGAATCCAGCTTTCAGGGGAAGCCTCACCCGAGTCTCTGGACGGCTGTGGGGCCGAGCGGCGAGCGTTAAAGCATTCAGTTTCGGTCCAGTAGGAGGCCTTTATTGAGTAAATTGTAACATGACGACCTATGTGATTTTGGCAGGACTTTTTAGCGCTTACTTTTGACCTAGTGCGCTAAGATTTGAAACAAACGATCGGTGGGAATCCAGCTTTCAGGAGAGTCCTCCCCCGAGTCTCTGGACGGCTGTGGGGCCTTGCGGCGAGCGTTAAAGCACTCAGTTTCGCTCGAGTACCATGACGACCGATTTGACTTAGGCACGACTTTAGGTCGCTTAATTTCTACCTAGCGGGCTAGGAATTTACACAAACAAGCCTTGGGAATCCAGCTTTCAAGGGAGGCCTCTTCCAAGCCTCTCGGAGCTCGTGAGGCCGAACGGCGAGCGTCAAAGCACTCTGTTTCGCTCCAGTAGTAGGGTTTTATTGACTAAATTGTAACATGACGACCTATGTGACTTTGGCAGGACTTTTTAGCGCCTACTTTTCAGCTACTGGGCGAAGATTTGAAACAAACGATCGGTGGGAATCCAGCTTTCAGGGGAAGCCTCACCCGAGTCTCTGGACGGCTGTGGGGCCGAGCGGCGAGCGTTAAAGCACTCAGTTTCGGTCCAGTAGGAGGCCTTTATTGAGTAAATTGTAACATGACGACCAATGTGATTTTGGCAGGACTTTTTAGCGCTTACTTTTGACCTAGTGCGCTAAGATTTGAAACAAACGATCGGTGGGAATCCAGCTTTCAGGGGAAGCCTCACCCGAGTCTCTGGACGGCTGTGGGGCCGAGCGGCGAGCGTTAAATCACTCAGTTTCGGTCCAGTAGGAGGACTTTATTGAGTAAATTGTAACATGACGACCTATGTGATTTTGGCAGGACTTTTTAGCGCTTACTTTTGACCTAGTGCGCTAAGATTTGAAACAAACGATCGGTGGGAATCCAGCTTTCAGGGGAGTCCTCCCCCGAGTCTCTGGACGGCTGTGGGGCCGAGCGGCGAGCGTTAAAGCACTCAGTTTCGGTCCAGTAGGAGGCCTTTATTGAGTAAATTGTAACATGACGACCTATGTGATTTTGGCAGGACTTTTTAGCGCTTACTTTTGATCTAGTGCGCTAAGATTTGAAACACACGATCGGTGGGAATCCAGCTTTCAGGGGAGTCCTCCCCCGAATCTCTGGACGGCTGTGGGGCCGAGCGGCGAGCGTTAAAGCACTCAGTTTCGCTCGAGTACCATGACGACCGATTTGACTTCGGCATGACTTTAGGTCGCTTAATTTCTACCTAGCGGGCTAGGAATTTAAACAAACAAGCCTTGGGAATCCAGCTTTCAAGGGAGGCCTCTTCCAAGCCTCTCGGAGCTCGTGAGGCCGAACGGTGAGCGTCAAAGCACTCTGTTTCGCTCCAGTAGTCGGGTTTTATTGACTAAATTGTAACATGACGACCTATGTGACTTTGGCAGGACTTTTTAGCGCCTACTTTTCAGCTACTGGGCGAAGATTTGAAACAAACGATCGGTGGGAATCCAGCTTTCAGGGGAGGCCTCTTCCAAGCCTCTCGGAGGTCGTGGGGCCGAACGGCGAGCGTCAAAGCACTCGGTTTCGCTCCAGTAGGAGGCCTATATTGACTAAATTGTAACATGACAACCTATGTGACTTTGGCAGGACGTTTTAGCGCTTACTTTTGACCTAGTGCGCTAAGGTTTGAAACAAACGATCGGTGGGAATCCAGCTTTCCGGGTAGTCCTCCCCCGAGTCTCTGGACGGCTGTGGGGCCGAGCGGCGAGCGTTAAAGCACTCAGTTTCGCTCGAGTACCATGACGACCGATTTGACTTCGGGACGACTTTAGGTCGCTTAATTTCAGCCTAGCGGGCTAGGAATTCACACAGACAATCCTTGGGAATCCAGCTTTCAGGGGAGGCCACTTCCAAGCCTCTCAGAGGCCGTGGGGCCTATCGGCGAGCGTTAAATCACTCAGTTTCGCTCGAGTACCATGACGACCGATTTGACTTCGGCACGACTTTAGGTCGCTTAATTTCAGCCTAGCGGGCTAGGAATTCACACAGACAATCCTTGGGAATCCAGCTTTCAGGGGAGGCCACTTCCAAGCCTCTCAGAGGCCGTGGGGCCTATCGGCGAGCGTCAAAGCACTCGGTTTCGCTCCAGTAGTAGGCCTTTATTGACTAAATTGTAACATGACGACCTATGTGACTTTGGCAAGACTTTTTAGCGCTTAGTTTTGAGGTAGTGGGCTAAGATTTGAAACAAACGATCGGTGGGAATACAGCTTTCAGGGGAGGCCTCCCCCGAGTCTCTGGACAGCTGTGGGGCCAAACGGCGAGCGTCAAAGCACTTGGTTTCTCTCCAGTAGTAGGCCTTTATTGACTAAATTGTAACATGACGACCTATGTGACTTTGGCAGGACATTTTAGCGCCGAGTTTTGAGCTAGTGGGCTAAGATTGGAAACAAACGATCGGTGGGAATCCAGCTTTCAGGGTTAGCCTCACCCGAGTCTCTGGACGGCTGTGGGGCCGAGCGGCGAGCGTTAAAGCACTCAGTTTCGGTCCAGTAGGAGGCCTTTATTGAGTAAATTGTAACATGACGACCTATGTGATTTTGGCAGGACTTTTTAGCGCTTACTTTTGACTTAGTGCGCTAAGATTTGAAACAAACGATCGGTGGGAATCCAGCTTTCAGGGGAAGCCTCACCCGAGTCTCTGGACGGCTGTGGGGCCGAGCGGCGAGCGTTAAAGCACTCAGTTTCGGTCCAGTAGGAGGCCTTTATTGAGTAAATTGTAACATGACGACCTATGTGATTTTGGCAGGACTTTTTAGCGCTTACTTTTGACCTAGTGCGCTAAGATTTGAAACAAACGATCGGGTGGGAATCCAGCTTTCAGGGGAAGCCTCACCCGAGTCTCTGGACGGCTGTGGGGCCGAGCGGCGACCGTTAAAGCACTCAGTTTCGCTCGAGTACCATGACGACCGATTTGACTTCGGCATGACTTTAGGTCGCTTAATTTCTACCTAGCGGGCTAGGAATTTAAAAAAACAAGCCTTGGGAATCCAGCTTTCAAGGGAGGCCTCTTCCAAGCCTCTCGGAGCTCGTGAGGCCGAACGGTGAGCGTCAAAGCACTCTGTTTCGCTCCAGTAGTAGGGTTTTATTGACTAAATTGTAACATGACGACCTATATGACTTTGGCAGGACTTTTTAGCGCCTACTTTTCAGCTACTGGGCGAAGATTTGATACAAACGATCGGTGGGAATCCAGCTTTCAGGGGAGGCCTCTTCCAAGCCTCTCGGAGGTCGTGGGGCCGAACGGCGAGCGTCAAAGCACTCGGTTTCGCTCCAGTAGGAGGCCTATATTGACTAAATTGTAACATGACAACCTATGTGACTTTGGCAGGACGTTTTAGCGCTTACTTTTGACCTAGTGCGCTAAGATTTGAAACAAACGATCGGTGGGAATCCAGCTTTCCGGGTAGTCCTCCCCCGAGTCTCTGGACGGCTGTGGGGCCGAGCGGCGAGCGTTAAAGCACTCAGTTTCGCTCGAGTACCATGACGACCGATTTGACTTCGGCACGACTTTAGGTCGCTTAATTTCAGCCTAACGGGCTAGGAATTCACACAGACAATCCTTGGGAATCCAGCTTTCAGGGGAGGCCACATCCAAGCCTCTCAGAGGTCGTGGGGCCTATCGGCGAGCGTCAAAGAACTCGGTTTCGCTCCAGTAGTAGGCCTTTATTGACTAAATTGTAACATGACGACCTATGTGACTTTGGCAAGACTTTTTAGCGCTTACTTTTGAGCTAGTGGGCTAAGATTTGAAACAAACGATCGGTGGGAATCCAGCTTTCAGGGGAGGCCTCCCCCGAGTCTCTGGACAGCTGTGGGGCCGAACGGCGAGCGTCAAAGCACTTGGTTTCTCTCCAGTAGTAGGCCTTTATTGACTAAATTGTAACATGACGACCTATGTGACTTTGGCAGGACATTTTAGCGCCTAGTTTTGAGCTAGTGGGCTAAGATTGGAAACAAACGATCGGTGGGAATCCAGCTTTCAGGGGAAGCCTCACCCGAGTCTCTGGACGGCTGTGGGGGCGATCGTTAAAGCACTCAGTTTCGGTCCAGTAGGAGGCCTTTATTGAGTAAATTGTAACATGACGACCTATGTGATTTTGGCAGGACTTTTTAGCGCTTACTTTTGACCTAGTGCGCTAAGATTTGAAACAAACGATCGGTGGGAATCCAGCTTTCAGGGGAAGCCTCACCCGAGTCTCTGGACGGCTGTGGGGCCGAGCGGCGAGCGTTAAAGCACTCAGTTTCGGTCCAGTAGGAGGCCTTTATTGAGTAAATTGTAACATGACGACCAATGTGATTTTGGCAGGACTTTTTAGCGCTTACTTTTGACCTAGTGCGCTAAGATTTGAAACAAACGATCGGTGGGAATCCAGCTTTCAGGGGAAGCCTCACCCGAGTCTCTGGACGGCTGTGGGGCCGAGCGGCGAGCGTTAAAGCACTCAGTTTCGGTCCAGTAGGAGGCCTTTATTGAGTAAATTGTAACATGACGACCTATGTGATTTTGGCAGGACTTTTTAGCGCTTACTTTTGACCTAGTGCGCTAAGATTTGAAACAAACGATCGGTGGGAATCCAGCTTTCAGGGGAGTCCTCCCCCGAGTCTCTGGACGGCTGTGGGGCCGAGCGGCGAGCGTTAAAGCACTCAGTTTCG
The DNA here is from genome assembly GCF_024500275.1 of Phycodurus eques. Lineage (NCBI taxonomy): Eukaryota > Metazoa > Chordata > Actinopteri > Syngnathiformes > Syngnathidae > Phycodurus > Phycodurus eques. The sequence goes on along the minus strand of NW_026904068.1, from coordinate 49,057 downwards.
GTCCAGTAGGAGGCCTTTATTGAGTAAATTGTAACATGACGACCTATGTGATTTTGGCAGGACTTTTTAGCGCTTACTTTTGATCTAGTGCGCTAAGATTTGAAACACACGATCGGTGGGAATCCAGCTTTCAGGGGAAGCCTCACCCGAGTCTCTGGACGGCTGTGGGGCCGAGCGGCGAGCGTTAAAGCACTCAGTTTCGGTCCAGTAGGAGGCCTTTATTGAGTAAATTGTAACATGACGACCTATGTGATTTTGGCAGGACTTTTTAGCGCTTACTTTTGACCTAGTGCGCTAAGATTTGAAACAAACGATCGGTGGGAATCCAGCTTTCAGGGGAAGCCTCACCCGAGTCTCTGGACGGCTGTGGGGCCGAGCGGCGAGCGTTAAAGCACTCAGTTTCGGTCCAGTAGGAGGCCTTTATTGAGTAAATTGTAACATGACGACCTATGTGATTTTGGCAGGACTTTTTAGCGCTTACTTTTGACCTAGTGCGCTAAGATTTGAAACAAACGATCGGTGGGAATCCAGCTTTCAGGGGAGTCCTCCCCCGAGTCTCTGGACGGCTGTGGGGCCGAGCGGCGAGCGTTAAAGCACTCAGTTTCGGTCCAGTAGGAGGCCTTTATTGAGTAAATTGTAACATGACGACCTATGTGATTTTGGCAGGACTTTTTAGCGCTTACTTTTGATCTAGTGCGCTAAGATTTGAAACACACGATCGGTGGGAATCCAGCTTTCAGGGGAGTCCTCCCCCGAATCTCTGGACGGCTGTGGGGCCGAGCGGCGAGCGTTAAAGCACTCAGTTTCGCTCGAGTACCATGACGACCGATTTGACTTCGGCATGACTTTAGGTCGCTTAATTTCTACCTAGCGGGCTAGGAATTTAAACAAACAAGCCTTGGGAATCCAGCTTTCAAGGGAGGCCTCTTCCAAGCCTCTCGGAGCTCGTGAGGCCGAACGGTGAGCGTCAAAGCACTCTGTTTCGCTCCAGTAGTCGGGTTTTATTGACTAAATTGTAACATGACGACCTATGTGACTTTGGCAGGACTTTTTAGCGCCTACTTTTCAGCTACTGGGCGAAGATTTGAAACAAACGATCGGTGGGAATCCAGCTTTCAGGGGAGGCCTCTTCCAAGCCTCTCGGAGGTCGTGGGGCCGAACGGCGAGCGTCAAAGCACTCGGTTTCGCTCCAGTAGGAGGCCTATATTGACTAAATTGTAACATGACAACCTATGTGACTTTGGCAGGACGTTTTAGCGCTTACTTTTGACCTAGTGCGCTAAGATTTGAAACAAACGATCGGTGGGAATCCAGCTTTCCGGGTAGTCCTCCCCCGAGTCTCTGGACGGCTGTGGGGCCGAGCGGCGAGCGTTAAAGCACTCAGTTTCGCTCGAGTACCATGACGACCGATTTGACTTCGGGACGACTTTAGGTCGCTTAATTTCAGCCTAGCGGGCTAGGAATTCACACAGACAATCCTTGGGAATCCAGCTTTCAGGGGAGGCCACTTCCAAGCCTCTCAGAGGCCGTGGGGCCTATCGGCGAGCGTTAAATCACTCAGTTTCGCTCGAGTACCATGACGACCGATTTGACTTCGGCACGACTTTAGGTCGCTTAATTTCAGCCTAGCGGGCTAGGAATTCACACAGACAATCCTTGGGAATCCAGCTTTCAGGGGAGGCCACTTCCAAGCCTCTCAGAGGCCGTGGGGCCTATCGGCGAGCGTCAAAGCACTCGGTTTCGCTCCAGTAGTAGGCCTTTATTGACTAAATTGTAACATGACGACCTATGTGACTTTGGCAAGACTTTTTAGCGCTTAGTTTTGAGCTAGTGGGCTAAGATTTGAAACAAACGATCGGTGGGAATACAGCTTTCAGGGGAGGCCTCCCCCGAGTCTCTGGACAGCTGTGGGGCCAAACGGCGAGCGTCAAAGCACTTGGTTTCTCTCCAGTAGTAGGCCTTTATTGACTAAATTGTAACATGACGACCTATGTGACTTTGGCAGGACATTTTAGCGCCGAGTTTTGAGCTAGTGGGCTAAGATTGGAAACAAACGATCGGTGGGAATCCAGCTTTCAGGGTTAGCCTCACCCGAGTCTCTGGACGGCTGTGGGGCCGAGCGGCGAGCGTTAAAGCACTCAGTTTCGGTCCAGTAGGAGGCCTTTATTGAGTAAATTGTAACATGACGACCTATGTGATTTTGGCAGGACTTTCTAGCGCCTACTTTTCAGCTACTGGGCTAAGATTTGAAACAAACGATCGGTGGGAATCAAGCTTTCAGGGGAGCCCTCTTCCAAGCTTCTCAGAGGTCGTGGGCCCGAACGGCGAGCATCAAAGCACTCGGTTTCGCTCCAGTAGTAGGCCTTTATTGACTAAATTGTAACATGACAACCTATGTGACTTTGGCAGGACTTTTTTGCGCTTACTTTTTTTACCTAGTGCGCTAAGATTTGAAACAAACGATCGGTGGGAATCCAGCTTTCAGGGGAGGGCTCCCCCGAGTCTCTGGACTGCTGTGGGGGCGAACGGCGAGCGTCAAAGCACTCGGTTTCTCTCCAGTAGGAGGCCTATATTGACTAAATTGTAACATGACAACCTATGTGACTTTGGCAGGACGTTTTAGCGCTTACTTTTGACCTAGTGCGCTAAGATTTGAAACAAACGATAGGTGGGAATCCAGCTTTCCGGGTATTCCTCCCCCGAGTCTCTGGACGGCTGTGGGGCCGAGCGGCGAGCGTTAAAGCACTCAGTTTCGCTCGAGTACCATGACGACCGATTTGACTTCGGCACGACTTTAGGTCGCTTAATTTCAGCCTAGCGGGCTAGGAATTCACACAGACAATCATTGGGAATCCAGCTTTCAGGGGAGGCCTCTTCCAAGCCTCTCGGAGGTCGTGGGGCCGAACAGCGAGCGTTAAAGCACTCAGTTTCGGTCCAGTAGGAGGCCTTTATTGACTAAATTGTAACGTGACGACCTATGTGATTTTGGCAGGACTTTTTAGCGCCTACTTTTGAGCTAGTGGGCTAAGATTTGAAACAAACGATCGGTGGGAATCCAGCTTTCAGGGGAGGCCACTTCCCCGAGCCTCTCAGGACGGCTGTGGGGCCTAACGGCGAGCGTTAAAGCACTCAGGTTTCGCTCCAGTAGTAGGCCTTTATTGACTAAATTGTAACATGACGACCTATGTGATTTTGGCAGGACTTTTTAGCGCCTACTTTTCAGCTACGTGCGCTAAGATTTGAAACAAACGATCGGTGGGAATCCAGCTTTCAGGGGAGGCCTCTTCCAAGCCTCTCAGAGGTTGTGGGGCCCGAACGGCGAGCGTCAAAGCACTCGGTTTCGCTCCAGTAGTAGGCCTTTATTGACTAAATTGTAACATGACAACCTATGTGACTTTGGCAGGACTTTTTAGCGCTTACTTTTGACCGAGTGCGCTAAGATTTGAAACAAACGATCGGTGGGAATCCAGCTTTCAGGGGAGTCCTCCCCCGAGTCTCTGGACGGCTGTGGGGCCGAGCGGCGAGCGTTAAAGCACTCAGTTTCGCACGTAGTAGGCCTTTATTGAGTAAATTGTAACATGACGACCTATGTGATTTTGGCAGGACTTTTTAGCGCTTACTTTTGACCTAGTGCGCTAAGATTTGAAACAAACGATCGGTGGGAATCCAGCTTTCAGGGGAGTCCTCCCCCGAGTCTCTGGACGGCTGTGGGGCCGAGCGGCGAGCGTTAAAGCACTCAGTTTCGGTCCAGTAGGAGGCCTTTATTGAGTAAATTGTAACATGACGACCTATGTGATTTTGGCAGGACTTTTTAGCGCTTACTTTTGATCTAGTGCGCTAAGATTTGAAACACACGATCGGTGGGAATCCAGCTTTCAGGGGAGTCCTCCCCCGAATCTCTGGACGGCTGTGGGGCCGAGCGGCGAGCGTTAAAGCACTCAGTTTCGCTCGAGTACCATGACGACCGATTTGACTTCGGCATGACTTTAGGTCGCTTAATTTCTACCTAGCGGGCTAGGAATTTAAACAAACAAGCCTTGGGAATCCAGCTTTCAAGGGAGGCCTCTTCCAAGCCTCTCGGAGCTCGTGAGGCCGAACGGTGAGCGTCAAAGCACTCTGTTTCGCTCCAGTAGTCGGGCTTTTATTGACTAAATTGTAACATGACGACCTATGTGATTTTGGCAGGACTTTTTAGCGCCTACTTTTCAGCTACTGGGCGAAGATTTTAAACAAACGATCGGTGGGAATCCAGCTTTCAGGGGAGGCCTCTTCCAAGCCTCTCGGAGGTCGCGGGGCCGAACGGCGAGCGTCAAAGCACTCTGTTTCGCTCCAGTAGGAGGCCTATATTGACTAAATTGTAACATGACAACCTATGTGACTTTGGCAGGACGTTTTAGCGCTTACTTTTGACCTAGTGCGCTAAGATTTGAAACAAACGATCGGTGGGAATCCAGCTTTCCGGGTAGTCCTCCCCCGAGTCTCTGGACGGCTGTGGGGCCGAGCGGCGAGCGTTAAAGCACTCAGTTTCGCTCGAGTACCATGACGACCGATTTGACTTCGGCACGACTTTAGGGCGCTTAATTTCAGCCTAGCGGGCTAGGAATTCACACAGACAATCCTTGGGAATCCAGTTTTCAGGGGAGGCCACTTCCAAGCCTCTCGGAGGTCGTGGGGCCGAACAGAGAGCGTTAAAGCACTCAGTTTCGGTCCAGTAGGAGGCCTTTATTGACTAAATTGTAACATGACTACCTATGTGACTTTGGCAAGACTTTTTAGCGCCTACCTTTGAGCTAGTGGGCTAAGATTTGAGAAAAACGATCGGTGGGAATCCAGCTTTTAGGGGAGGCCGCTTCCAAGCCTCTCGGAGGTCGTGGGCCCGAACGGCGAGCGTCAAAGCACTCGGTTTCGCTCGAGTACCATGACGACCAATTTGACTTCGGCACGACTTTAGGTCGCCTAATTTCTGCCTAGCGGGCTAGGAATTTACACAGACAAGCCTTGGGAATCCAGCTTTCAGGAGAGGCCTCTTCCAAGCCTCTCAGAGGTTGTGGGGCCTAACGGCGAGCGTCAAAGCACTCGGTTTCGCTCCAGTCTTAGGCCTTTATTGACTAAATTGTAACATGACAACCTATGTGACTTTGGCAGGACTTTTTAGCGCTTACTTTTGACCTAGTGCGCTAAGATTTGAATCGGTGGGAATCCAGCTTTCAGGGGAGTCCTCCCCCGAGTCTCTGGACGGCTTTGGGGCCGAGCGGCGAGCGTTAAAGCACTCAGTTTCGGTCCAGTAGTAGGCCTTTATTGAATAAATTGTAACATGACGACCTATGTGATTTTGGCAGGACTTTTTAGCGCTTACTTTTGAGCTAGTGGGCTAAGATTTGAAACACATTATCGGTGGGAATCCAGCTTTCAGGGGAGGCCTCTTCCAAGCCTCTCGGAGGTCGTGGGGACTAACGGCGAGCGTCAAAGCACTCGGTTTCGCTCCAGTCTTAGGCCTTTATTGACTAAATTGTAACATGACAACCTATGTGACTTTGGCAGGACTTTTTAGCGCTTACTTTTGACCTAGTGCGCTAAGATTTGAAACAAACGATCGGTGGGAATCCAGCTTTTCAGGGGAGGCCTCCCCCGAGACTCTGGACGGCTGTGGGGCCAAACGATCGGTGGGAATCCAGCTTTCAGGGGAGGCCTCTTCCAAGCCTCTCGGAGGTCGTGGGGCCAAACGGCGAGCGTCAAAGCACTCGGTTTCGCTCCAGTAGGAGGCCTATATTGACTAAATTGTAACATGACAACCTATGTGACTTTGGCAGGACGTTTTAGCGCTTACTTTTGACCTAGTGCGCTAAGATTTGAAACAAACGATAGGTGGGAATCCAGCTTTCCGGGTATTCCTCCCCCGAGTCTCTGGACGGCTGTGGGGCCGAGCGGCGAGCGTTAAAGCACTCAGTTTCGCTCGAGTACCATGACGACCGATTTGACTTCGGCACGACTTTAGGTCGCTTAATTTCAGCCTAGCGGGCTAGGAATTCACACAGACAATCATTGGGAATCCAGCTTTCAGGGGAGGCCTCTTCCAAGCCTCTCGGAGGTCGTGGGGCCGAACAGCGAGCGTTAAAGCACTCAGTTTCGGTCCAGTAGGAGGCCTTTATTGACTAAATTGTAACATGACAACCTATGTGACTTTGGCAGGACTTTTTAGCGCTTACTTTTGACCTAGTGCGCTAAGATTTGAAACAAACGATCGGTGGGAATCCAGCTTTCAGGGGAGTCCTCCCCCGAGTCTCTGGATGGCTTTGGGGCCGAGCGGCGAGCGTTAAAGCACTCAGTTTCGGTCCAGTAGTAGGCCTTCATTGAATAAATTGTAACATGACGACCTATGTGATTTTGGCAAGACTTTTTAGCGCCTACCTTTGAGCTAGTGGGCTAAGATTTGAGAAAAACGATCGGTGGGAATCCAGCTTTTAGGGGAGTCCTCCCCCGAGTATCTGGACGGATGTGGGGCCGAACGGCGAGCGTTAAAGCACTCAGTTTCGCTCGAGTACCATGACGACCGATTTGACTTCGGCACGAATTTAGGTCGCTTAATTTCAGCCTAACGGGCTAGGAATTCACACAGACAATCCTTGGGAATCCAGATTTCAGGGGAGGCCACTTCCAAGCCTCTCAGAGGTTGTGGGGCCTATCGGCGAGCGTCAAAGCACTCGGTTTCGCTCCAGTAGTAGGCCTTTATTGACTAAATTGTAACATGACGACCTATGTGACTTTGGCAAGACTTTTTAGCGCTTACTTTTGAGCTAGTGGGCTAAGATTTGAAACAAACGATCGGTGGGAATACAGCTTTCAGGGGAGGCCTCCCCCGAGTCTCTGGACAGCTGTGGGGCCGAACGGCGAGCGTCAAAGCACTTGGTTTCTCTCCAGTAGTAGGCCTTTATTGACTAAATTGTAACATGACGACCTATGTGACTTTGGCAGGACATTTTAGCGCCTAGTTTTGAGCTAGTGGGCTAAGATTTGAAACAAACGATCGGTGGGAATCCAGCTTTCAGGGGAAGCCTCACCCGAGTCTCTGGACGGCTGTGGGGCCGAGCGGCGAGCGTTAAAGCACTCAGTTTCGGTCCAGTAGGAGGCCTTTATTGAGTAAATTGTAACATGACGACCTATGTGATTTTGGCAGGACTTTTTAGCGCTTACTTTTGACCTAGTGCGCTAAGATTTGAAACAAACGATCGGTGGGAATCCAGCTTTCCGGGTAGTCCTCCCCCGAGTCTCTGGACGGCTGTGGGGCCGAGCGGCGAGCGTTAAAGCACTCAGTTTCGCTCGAGTACCATGACGACCGATTTGACTTCGGCACGACTTTAGGGCGCTTAATTTCAGCCTAGCGGGCTAGGAATTCACACAGACAATCCTTGGGAATCCAGTTTTCAGGGGAGGCCACTTCCAAGCCTCTCGGAGGTCGTGGGGCCGAACAGAGAGCGTTAAAGCACTCAGTTTCGGTCCAGTAGGAGGCCTTTATTGACTAAATTGTAACATGACTACCTATGTGACTTTGGCAAGACTTTTTAGCGCCTACCTTTGAGCTAGTGGGCTAAGATTTGAGAAAAACGATCGGTGGGAATCCAGCTTTTAGGGGAGGCCGCTTCCAAGCCTCTCGGAGGTCGTGGGCCCGAACGGCGAGCGTCAAAGCACTCGGTTTCGCTCGAGTACCATGACGACCGATTTGACTTCGGCACGACTTTAGGTCGCCTAATTTCTGCCTAGCGGGCTAGGAATTTACACAGACAAGCCTTGGGAATCCAGCTTTCAGGAGAGGCCTCTTCCAAGCCTCTCAGAGGTTGTGGGGCCTAACGGCGAGCGTCAAAGCACTCGGTTTCGCTCCAGTCTTAGGCCTTTATTGACTAAATTGTAACATGACAACCTATGTGACTTTGGCAGGACTTTTTAGCGCTTACTTTTGACCTAGTGCGCTAAGATTTGAATCGGTGGGAATCCAGCTTTCAGGGGAGTCCTCCCCCGAGTCTCTGGACGGCTTTGGGGCCGAGCGGCGAGCGTTAAAGCACTCAGTTTCGGTCCAGTAGTAGGCCTTTATTGAATAAATTGTAACATGACGACCTATGTGATTTTGGCAGGACTTTTTAGCGCTTACTTTTGAGCTAGTGGGCTAAGATTTGAAACACATTATCGGTGGGAATCCAGCTTTCAGGGGAGGCCTCTTCCAAGCCTCTCGGAGGTCGTGGGGACTAACGGCGAGCGTCAAAGCACTCGGTTTCGCTCCAGTCTTAGGCCTTTATTGACTAAATTGTAACATGACAACCTATGTGACTTTGGCAGGACTTTTTAGCGCTTACTTTTGACCTAGTGCGCTAAGATTTGAAACAAACGATCGGTGGGAATCCAGCTTTTCAGGGGAGGCCTCCCCCGAGACTCTGGACGGCTGTGGGGCCAAACGATCGGTGGGAATCCAGCTTTCAGGGGAGGCCTCTTCCAAGCCTCTCGGAGGTCGTGGGGCCAAACGGCGAGCGTCAAAGCACTCGGTTTCGCTCCAGTAGGAGGCCTATATTGACTAAATTGTAACATGACAACCTATGTGACTTTGGCAGGACGTTTTAGCGCTTACTTTTGACCTAGTGCGCTAAGATTTGAAACAAACGATAGGTGGGAATCCAGCTTTCCGGGTATTCCTCCCCCGAGTCTCTGGACGGCTGTGGGGCCGAGCGGCGAGCGTTAAAGCACTCAGTTTCGCTCGAGTACCATGACGACCGATTTGACTTCGGCACGACTTTAGGTCGCTTAATTTCAGCCTAGCGGGCTAGGAATTCACACAGACAATCATTGGGAATCCAGCTTTCAGGGGAGGCCTCTTCCAAGCCTCTCGGAGGTCGTGGGGCCGAACAGCGAGCGTTAAAGCACTCAGTTTCGGTCCAGTAGGAGGCCTTTATTGACTAAATTGTAACATGACAACCTATGTGACTTTGGCAGGACTTTTTAGCGCTTACTTTTGACCTAGTGCGCTAAGATTTGAATCGGTGGGAATCCAGCTTTCAGGGGAGTCCTCCCCCGAGTCTCTGGACGGCTTTGGGGCCGAGCGGCGAGCGTTAAAGCACTCAGTTTCGGTCCAGTAGTAGGCCTTTATTGAATAAATTGTAACATGACGACCTATGTGATTTTGGCAGGACTTTTTAGCGCTTACTTTTGAGCTAGTGGGCTAAGATTTGAAACACATTATCGGTGGGAATCCAGCTTTCAGGGGAGGCCTCTTCCAAGCCTCTCGGAGGTCGTGGGGACTAACGGCGAGCGTCAAAGCACTCGGTTTCGCTCCAGTCTTAGGCCTTTATTGACTAAATTGTAACATGACAACCTATGTGACTTTGGCAGGACTTTTTAGCGCTTACTTTTGACCTAGTGCGCTAAGATTTGAAACAAACGATCGGTGGGAATCCAGCTTTTCAGGGGAGGCCTCCCCCGAGACTCTGGACGGCTGTGGGGCCAAACGATCGGTGGGAATCCAGCTTTCAGGGGAGGCCTCTTCCAAGCCTCTCGGAGGTCGTGGGGCCAAACGGCGAGCGTCAAAGCACTCGGTTTCGCTCCAGTAGGAGGCCTATATTGACTAAATTGTAACATGACAACCTATGTGACTTTGGCAGGACGTTTTAGCGCTTACTTTTGACCTAGTGCGCTAAGATTTGAAACAAACGATAGGTGGGAATCCAGCTTTCCGGGTATTCCTCCCCCGAGTCTCTGGACGGCTGTGGGGCCGAGCGGCGAGCGTTAAAGCACTCAGTTTCGCTCGAGTACCATGACGACCGATTTGACTTCGGCACGACTTTAGGTCGCTTAATTTCAGCCTAGCGGGCTAGGAATTCACACAGACAATCATTGGGAATCCAGCTTTCAGGGGAGGCCTCTTCCAAGCCTCTCGGAGGTCGTGGGGCCGAACAGCGAGCGTTAAAGCACTCAGTTTCGGTCCAGTAGGAGGCCTTTATTGACTAAATTGTAACATGACAACCTATGTGACTTTGGCAGGACTTTTTAGCGCTTACTTTTGACCTAGTGCGCTAAGATTTGAAACAAACGATCGGTGGGAATCCAGCTTTCAGGGGAGTCCTCCCCCGAGTCTCTGGATGGCTTTGGGGCCGAGCGGCGAGCGTTAAAGCACTCAGTTTCGGTCCAGTAGTAGGCCTTCATTGAATAAATTGTAACATGACGACCTATGTGATTTTGGCAAGACTTTTTAGCGCCTACCTTTGAGCTAGTGGGCTAAGATTTGAGAAAAACGATCGGTGGGAATCCAGCTTTTAGGGGAGTCCTCCCCCGAGTATCTGGACGGATGTGGGGCCGAACGGCGAGCGTTAAAGCACTCAGTTTCGCTCGAGTACCATGACGACCGATTTGACTTCGGCACGAATTTAGGTCGCTTAATTTCAGCCTAACGGGCTAGGAATTCACACAGACAATCCTTGGGAATCCAGATTTCAGGGGAGGCCACTTCCAAGCCTCTCAGAGGTTGTGGGGCCTATCGGCGAGCGTCAAAGCACTCGGTTTCGCTCCAGTAGTAGGCCTTTATTGACTAAATTGTAACATGACGACCTATGTGACTTTGGCAAGACTTTTTAGCGCTTACTTTTGAGCTAGTGGGCTAAGATTTGAAACAAACGATCGGTGGGAATACAGCTTTCAGGGGAGGCCTCCCCCGAGTCTCTGGACAGCTGTGGGGCCGAACGGCGAGCGTCAAAGCACTTGGTTTCTCTCCAGTAGTAGGCCTTTATTGACTAAATTGTAACATGACGACCTATGTGACTTTGGCAGGACATTTTAGCGCCTAGTTTTGAGCTAGTGGGCTAAGATTTGAAACAAACGATCGGTGGGAATCCAGCTTTCAGGGGAAGCCTCACCCGAGTCTCTGGACGGCTGTGGGGCCGAGCGGCGAGCGTTAAAGCACTCAGTTTCGGTCCAGTAGGAGGCCTTTATTGAGTAAATTGTAACATGACGACCTATGTGATTTTGGCAGGACTTTTTAGCGCTTACTTTTGACCTAGTGCGCTAAGATTTGAAACAAACGACCGGTGGGAATCCAGCTTTCAGGGGAGTCCTCCCCCGAGTCTCTGGACGGCTGTGGGGCCGAGCGGCGAGCGTTAAAGCACTCAGTTTCGCTCGAGTACCATGACGACCAATTTGACTTCGGCACGACTTTAGGTCGCTTAATTTCTACCTAGCGGGCTAGGAATTTACACGAACAAGCCTTGGGAATCCAGCTTTCAAGTGAGGCCTCTTCCAAGCCTCTCGGAGCTCGTGAGGCCGAACGGCGAGCGTCAAAGCACTCTGTTTCGCTCCAGTAGTAGGGTTTTATTGACTAAATTGTAACATGACGACCTATGTGACTTTGGCAGGACTTTTTAGCGCCTACTTTTCAGCTACTGGGCGAAGATTTGAAACAAACGATCGGTGGGAATCCAGCTTTCAGGGGAGGCCTCCCCCGAGACTCTGGACGGCTGTGGGGCCGAGCGGCGAGGCGAGCGTTAAAGCACTCAGTTTCGGTCCAGTAGGAGGCCTTTATTGGCTAAATTGTAACATGACGACCTATGTGATTTTACCAGGACTTCTTAGCGCCTACTTTTCAGCTACTGGGCTAAGATTTTAAACAAACGATCGGTGGGAATCCAGCTTTCAGGGGAGGCCTCTTCCAAGCCTCTCGGTGGTCGTGGGGCCTAACGGCGAGCGTCAAAGCACTCGGTTTCGCTCCAGTCTTAGGCCTTTATTGACTAAATTGTAACATGACAACCTATGTGACTTTGGCAGGACTTTTTAGCGCTTACTTTTGACCTAGTGCGCTAAGATTTTAAACAAACGATCGGTGGGAATCCAGCTTTCAGGGGAGTCCTCCCCCGAGTCTCTGGACGGCTTTGGGGCCGAGCGGCGAGCGTTAAAGCACTCAGTTTCGGTCCAGTAGTAGGCCTTTATTGAATAAATTGTAACATGACGACCTATGTGATTTTGTCAGGACCTTTTAGCGCTTACTTTTGAGCTAGTGGGCTAAGATTTGAAACACATTATCGGTGGGAATCCAGCTTTCAGGGGAGTCCTCCCCCGAGTATCTGGACGGATGTGGGGCCGAACGGCGAGCGTTAAAGCACTCAGTTTCGCTCGAGTACCATGACGACCGATTTGACTTCGGCACGAATTTAGGTCGCTTAATTTCAGCCTAGCGGGCTAGGAATTCACACAGACAATCCTTGGGAATCCAGATTTCAGGGGAGGCCACTTCCAAGCCTCTCAGAGGTCGTGGGGCCTATCGGCGAGCGTCAAAGCACTCGGTTTCGCTCCAGTAGTAGGCCTTTATTGACTAAATTGTAACATGACGACCTATGTGACTTTGGCAAGACTTTTTAGCGCTTACGTTTGAGCTAGTGGGCTAAGATTTGAAACAAATGATCGGTGGGAATACAGCTTTCAGGGGAGGCCTCCCCCGAGTCTCTGGACAGCTGTGGGGCCGAACGGCGAGCGTCAAAGCACTTGGTTTCTCTCCAGTAGTAGGCCTTTATTGACTAAATTGTAACATGACGACCTATGTGACTTTGGCAGGACATTTTAGCGCCTAGTTTTGAGCTAGTGCGCTAAGATTTGAAACAAACGACCGGTGGGAATCCAGCTTTCAGGGGAGTCCTCCCCCGAGTCTCTGGACGGCTGTGGGGCCGAGCGGCGAGCGTTAAAGCACTCAGTTTCGCTCGAGTACCATGACGACCGATTTGACTTCGGCACGACTTTAGGTCGCTTAATTTCTACCTAGCGGGCTAGGAATTTACACGAACAAGCCTTGGGAATCCAGCTTTCAAGTGAGGCCTCTTCCAAGCCTCTCGGAGCTCGTGAGGCCGAACGGCGAGCGTCAAAGCACTCTGTTTCGCTCCAGTAGTAGGGTTTTATTGACTAAATTGTAACATGACGACCTATGTGACTTTGGCAGGACTTTTTAGCGCCTACTTTTCAGCTACTGGGCGAAGATTTGAAACAAACGATCGGTGGGAATCCAGCTTTCAGGGGAGGCCTCCCCCGAGACTCTGGACGGCTGTGGGGCCGAGCGGCGAGGCGAGCGTTAAAGCACTCAGTTTCGGTCCAGTAGGAGGCCTTTATTGGCTAAATTGTAACATGACGACCTATGTGATTTTACCAGGACTTCTTAGCGCCTACTTTTCAGCTACTGGGCTAAGATTTTAAACAAACGATCGGTGGGAATCCAGCTTTCAGGGGAGGCCTCTTCCAAGCCTCTCGGTGGTCGTGGGGCCTAACGGCGAGCGTCAAAGCACTCGGTTTCGCTCCAGTCTTAGGCCTTTATTGACTAAATTGTAACATGACAACCTATGTGACTTTGGCAGGACTTTTTAGCGCTTACTTTTGACCTAGTGCGCTAAGATTTTAAACAAACGATCGGTGGGAATCCAGCTTTCAGGGGAGTCCTCCCCCGAGTCTCTGGACGGCTTTGGGGCCGAGCGGCGAGCGTTAAAGCACTCAGTTTCGGTCCAGTAGTAGGCCTTTATTGAATAAATTGTAACATGACGACCTATGTGATTTTGTCAGGACCTTTTAGCGCTTACTTTTGAGCTAGTGGGCTAAGATTTGAAACACATTATCGGTGGGAATCCAGCTTTCAGGGGAGTCCTCCCCCGAGTATCTGGACGGATGTGGGGCCGAACGGCGAGCGTTAAAGCACTCAGTTTCGCTCGAGTACCATGACGACCGATTTGACTTCGGCACGAATTTAGGTCGCTTAATTTCAGCCTAGCGGGCTAGGAATTCACACAGACAATCCTTGGGAATCCAGATTTCAGGGGAGGCCACTTCCAAGCCTCTCAGAGGTCGTGGGGCCTATCGGCGAGCGTCAAAGCACTCGGTTTCGCTCCAGTAGTAGGCCTTTATTGACTAAATTGTAACATGACGACCTATGTGACTTTGGCAAGACTTTTTAGCGCTTACGTTTGAGCTAGTGGGCTAAGATTTGAAACAAATGATCGGTGGGAATACAGCTTTCAGGGGAGGCCTCCCCCGAGTCTCTGGACAGCTGTGGGGCCGAACGGCGAGCGTCAAAGCACTTGGTTTCTCTCCAGTAGTAGGCCTTTATTGACTAAATTGTAACATGACGACCTATGTGACTTTGGCAGGACATTTTAGCGCCTAGTTTTGAGCTAGTGGGCTAAGATTTGAAACAAACGATCGGTGGGAATCCAGCTTTCAGGGGAAGCCTATCCCGAGTCTCTGGACGGCTGTGGGGCCGAGCGGCGAGCGTTAAAGCACTCAGTTTCGCTCGAGTACCATGACGACCGATTTGACTTCGGCACGACTTTAGGTTGCTTAATTTCTACCTAGCGGGCTAGGAATTTACACAAACAAGCCTTGGGAATCCAGCTTTCAAGTGAGGCCTCTTCCAAGCCTCTCGGAGCTCGTGAGGCCGAACGGCGAGCGTCAAAGCACTCTGTTTCGCTCCAGTAGTAGGGTTTTATTGACTAAATTGTAACATGACGACCTATGTGACTTTGGCAGGACTTTTTAGCGCCTACTTTTCAGCTACTGGGCAAAGATTTGAAACAAACGATCGGTGGGAATCCAGCTTTCAGGGGAGGCCTCTTCCAAGCCTCTCGGAGGTTGTGGGCCCGAACGGCGAGCGTCAAAGCACTCGGTTTCGCTCCAGTCTTAGGCCTTTATTGACTAAATTGTAACATGACAACCTATGTGATTTTGGCAGGACTTTTTAGCGCTTACTTTTGACCTAGTGCGCTAAGATTTGAAACAAACGATCGGTGGGAATCCAGCTTTCAGGGGAGTCCTCCCCCGAGTCTCTGGACGGCTTTGGGGCCGAGCGGCGAGCGTTAAAGCACTCAGTTTCGGTCCGGTAGTAGGCCTTTATTGAATAAATTGTAACATGACGACCTATGTGATTTTGGCAGGACTTTTTAGCGCTTACTTTTGAGCTAGTGGGCTAAGATTTGAAACACATTATCGGTGGGAATCCAGCTTTCAGGGGTGTCCTCCCCCGAGTATCTGGACGGATGTGGGGCCGAACGGCGAGCGTTAAAGCACTCAGTTTCGCTCGAGTACCATGACGACCGATTTGACTTCGGCACGACTTTGGGTCGCTTAATTTCAGCCTAGCGGGCTAGGAATTCACACAGACAATCCTTGGGAATCCAGCTTTCAGGGGAGAACTCTTCCAAGCCTCTCAGAGGTCGTGAGGCCGAACGGCGAGCGTCAAAGCACTCGGTTTCGCTCCAGTAGTAGGCCTTTATTGACTAAATTGTAACATGACGACCGATGTGATTTTGGCAGGACTTTTTAGCGCCTACTTTTCAGTTACCTGGCGAAGATTTGAAACAAACGATCGGTGGGAATCCAGCTTTTAGGGGAGTCCTCCCCCGAGTATCTGGACGGATGTGGGGCCGAACGGCGAGCGTTAAAGCACTCAGTTTCGCTCGAGTACCATGACGACCGATTTGACTTCGGCACGAATTTAGGTCGCTTAATTTCAGCCTAACGGGCTAGGAATTCACACAGACAATCCTTGGGAATCCAGATTTCAGGGGAGGCCACTTCCAAGCCTCTCAGAGGTTGTGGGGCCTATCGGCGAGCGTCAAAGCACTCGGTTTCGCTCCAGTAGTAGGCCTTTATTGACTAAATTGTAACATGACGACCTATGTGACTTTGGCAAGACTTTTTAGCGCTTACTTTTGAGCTAGTGGGCTAAGATTTGAAACAAACGATCGGTGGGAATACAGCTTTCAGGGGAGGCCTCCCCCGAGTCTCTGGACAGCTGTGGGGCCGAACGGCGAGCGTCAAAGCACTTGGTTTCTCTCCAGTAGTAGGCCTTTATTGACTAAATTGTAACATGACGACCTATGTGACTTTGGCAGGACATTTTAGCGCCTAGTTTTGAGCTAGTGGGCTAAGATTTGAAACAAACGATCGGTGGGAATCCAGCTTTCAGGGGAAGCCTCACCCGAGTCTCTGGACGGCTGTGGGGCCGAGCGGCGAGCGTTAAAGCACTCAGTTTCGGTCCAGTAGGAGGCCTTTATTGAGTAAATTGTAACATGACGACCTATGTGATTTTGGCAGGACTTTTTAGCGCTTACTTTTGACCTAGTGCGCTAAGATTTGAAACAAACGATCGGTGGGAATCCAGCTTTCAGGGGAGTCCTCCCCCGAGTCTCTGGACGGCTGTGGGGCCGAGCGGCGAGCGTTAAAGCACTCAGTTTCGCTCGAGTACCATGACGACCGATTTGACTTCGGCACGACTTTAGGTCGCTTAATTTCTACCTAGCGGGCTAGGAATTTACACGAACAAGCCTTGGGAATCCAGCTTTCAAGTGAGGCCTCTTCCAAGCCTCTCGGAGCTCGTGAGGCCGAACGGCGAGCGTCAAAGCACTCTGTTTCGCTCCAGTAGTAGGGTTTTATTGACTAAATTGTAACATGACGACCTATGTGACTTTGGCAGGACTTTTTAGCGCCTACTTTTCAGCTACTGGGCGAAGATTTGAAACAAACGATCGGTGGGAATCCAGCTTTCAGGGGAGGCCTCCCCCGAGACTCTGGACGGCTGTGGGGCCGAGCGGCGAGGCGAGCGTTAAAGCACTCAGTTTCGGTCCAGTAGGAGGCCTTTATTGGCTAAATTGTAACATGACGACCTATGTGATTTTACCAGGACTTCTTAGCGCCTACTTTTCAGCTACTGGGCTAAGATTTTAAACAAACGATCGGTGGGAATCCAGCTTTCAGGGGAGGCCTCTTCCAAGCCTCTCGGTGGTCGTGGGGCCTAACGGCGAGCGTCAAAGCACTCGGTTTCGCTCCAGTCTTAGGCCTTTATTGACTAAATTGTAACATGACAACCTATGTGACTTTGGCAGGACTTTTTAGCGCTTACTTTTGACCTAGTGCGCTAAGATTTTAAACAAACGATCGGTGGGAATCCAGCTTTCAGGGGAGTCCTCCCCCGAGTCTCTGGACGGCTTTGGGGCCGAGCGGCGAGCGTTAAAGCACTCAGTTTCGGTCCAGTAGTAGGCCTTTATTGAATAAATTGTAACATGACGACCTATGTGATTTTGTCAGGACCTTTTAGCGCTTACTTTTGAGCTAGTGCGCTAAGATTTTAAACAAACGATCGGTGGGAATCCAGCTTTCAGGGGAGTCCTCCCCCGAGTATCTGGACGGATGTGGGGCCGAACGGCGAGCGTTAAAGCACTCAGTTTCGCTCGAGTACCATGACGACCGATTTGACTTCGGCACGAATTTAGGTCGCTTAATTTCAGCCTAGCGGGCTAGGAATTCACACAGACAATCCTTGGGAATCCAGATTTCAGGGGAGGCCACTTCCAAGCCTCTCAGAGGTCGTGGGGCCTATCGGCGAGCGTCAAAGCACTCGGTTTCGCTCCAGTAGTAGGCCTTTATTGACTAAATTGTAACATGACGACCTATGTGACTTTGGCAAGACTTTTTAGCGCTTACGTTTGAGCTAGTGGGCTAAGATTTGAAACAAATGATCGGTGGGAATACAGCTTTCAGGGGAGGCCTCCCCCGAGTCTCTGGACAGCTGTGGGGCCGAACGGCGAGCGTCAAAGCACTTGGTTTCTCTCCAGTAGTAGGCCTTTATTGACTAAATTGTAACATGACGACCTATGTGACTTTGGCAGGACATTTTAGCGCCTAGTTTTGAGCTAGTGGGCTAAGATTTGAAACAAACGATCGGTGGGAATCCAGCTTTCAGGGGAAGCCTATCCCGAGTCTCTGGGCGGCTGTGGGGCCGAGCGGCGAGCGTTAAAGCACTCAGTTTCGGTCCAGTAGGAGGCCTTTATTGAGTAAATTGTAACATGACGACCTATGTGATTTTGGCAGGACTTTTTAGCGCTTACTTTTGACCTAGTGCGCTAAGATTTGAAACAAACGATCGGTGGGAATCCAGCTTTCAGGGGAGTCCTCCCCCGAGTCTCTGGACGGCTGTGGGGCCGAGCGGCGAGCGTTAAAGCACTCAGTTTCGCTCGAGTACCATGACGACCGATTTGACTTCGGCACGACTTTAGGTCGCTTAATTTCTACCTAGCGGGCTAGGAATTTACACAAACAAGCCTTGGGAATCCAGCTTTCAAGTGAGGCCTCTTCCAAGCCTCTCGGAGCTCGTGAGGCCGAACGGCGAGCGTCAAAGCACTCTGTTTCGCTCCAGTAGTAGGGTTTTATTGACTAAATTGTAACATGACGACCTATGTGACTTTGGCAGGACTTTTTAGCGCCTACTTTTCAGCTACTGGGCAAAGATTTGAAACAAACGATCGGTGGGAATCCAGCTTTCAGGGGAGGCCTCTTCCAAGCCTCTCGGAGGTTGTGGGCCCGAACGGCGAGCGTCAAAGCACTCGGTTTCGCTCCAGTCTTAGGCCTTTATTGACTAAATTGTAACATGACAACCTATGTGATTTTGGCAGGACTTTTTAGCGCTTACTTTTGACCTAGTGCGCTAAGATTTGAAACAAACGATCGGTGGGAATCCAGCTTTCAGGGGAGTCCTCCCCCGAGTCTCTGGACGGCTTTGGGGCCGAGCGGCGAGCGTTAAAGCACTCAGTTTCGGTCCGGTAGTAGGCCTTTATTGAATAAATTGTAACATGACGACCTATGTGATTTTGGCAGGACTTTTTAGCGCTTACTTTTGAGCTAGTGGGCTAAGATTTGAAACACATTATCGGTGGGAATCCAGCTTTCAGGGGTGTCCTCCCCCGAGTATCTGGACGGATGTGGGGCCGAACGGCGAGCGTTAAAGCACTCAGTTTCGCTCGAGTACCATGACGACCGATTTGACTTCGGCACGACTTTGGGTCGCTTAATTTCAGCCTAGCGGGCTAGGAATTCACACAGACAATCCTTGGGAATCCAGCTTTCAGGGGAGAACTCTTCCAAGCCTCTCAGAGGTCGTGAGGCCGAACGGCGAGCGTCAAAGCACTCGGTTTCGCTCCAGTAGTAGGCCTTTATTGACTAAATTGTAACATGACGACCGATGTGATTTTGGCAGGACTTTTTAGCGCCTACTTTTCAGTTACCTGGCGAAGATTTGAAACAAACGATCGGTGGGAATCCAGCTTTTAGGGGAGTCCTCCCCCGAGTATCTGGACGGATGTGGGGCCGAACGGCGAGCGTTAAAGCACTCAGTTTCGCTCGAGTACCATGACGACCGATTTGACTTCGGCACGAATTTAGGTCGCTTAATTTCAGCCTAACGGGCTAGGAATTCACACAGACAATCCTTGGGAATCCAGATTTCAGGGGAGGCCACTTCCAAGCCTCTCAGAGGTTGTGGGGCCTATCGGCGAGCGTCAAAGCACTCGGTTTCGCTCCAGTAGTAGGCCTTTATTGACTAAATTGTAACATGACGACCTATGTGACTTTGGCAAGACTTTTTAGCGCTTACTTTTGAGCTAGTGGGCTAAGATTTGAAACAAACGATCGGTGGGAATACAGCTTTCAGGGGAGGCCTCCCCCGAGTCTCTGGACAGCTGTGGGGCCGAACGGCGAGCGTCAAAGCACTTGGTTTCTCTCCAGTAGTAGGCCTTTATTGACTAAATTGTAACATGACGACCTATGTGACTTTGGCAGGACATTTTAGCGCCTAGTTTTGAGCTAGTGGGCTAAGATTTGAAACAAACGATCGGTGGGAATCCAGCTTTCAGGGGAAGCCTCACCCGAGTCTCTGGACGGCTGTGGGGCCGAGCGGCGAGCGTTAAAGCACTCAGTTTCGGTCCAGTAGGAGGCCTTTATTGAGTAAATTGTAACATGACGACCTATGTGATTTTGGCAGGACTTTTTAGCGCTTACTTTTGACCTAGTGCGCTAAGATTTGAAACAAACGATCGGTGGGAATCCAGCTTTCAGGGGAGTCCTCCCCCGAGTCTCTGGACGGCTGTGGGGCCGAGCGGCGAGCGTTAAAGCACTCAGTTTCGCTCGAGTACCATGACGACCGATTTGACTTCGGCACGACTTTAGGTCGCTTAATTTCTACCTAGCGGGCTAGGAATTTACACGAACAAGCCTTGGGAATCCAGCTTTCAAGTGAGGCCTCTTCCAAGCCTCTCGGAGCTCGTGAGGCCGAACGGCGAGCGTCAAAGCACTCTGTTTCGCTCCAGTAGTAGGGTTTTATTGACTAAATTGTAACATGACGACCTATGTGACTTTGGCAGGACTTTTTAGCGCCTACTTTTCAGCTACTGGGCGAAGATTTGAAACAAACGATCGGTGGGAATCCAGCTTTCAGGGGAAGCCTCACCCGAGTCTCTGGACGGCTGTGGGGCCGAGCGGCGAGCGTTAAAGCACTCAGTTTCGGTCCAGTAGGAGGCCTTTATTGAGTAAATTGTAACATGACGACCTATGTGATTTTGGCAGGACTTTTTAGCGCTTACTTTTGACCTAGTGCGCTAAGATTTGAAACAAACGATCGGTGGGAATCCAGCTTTCAGGGGAGTCCTCCCCCGAGTCTCTGGACGGCTGTGGGGCCGAGCGGCGAGCGTTAAAGCACTCAGTTTCGCTCGAGTACCATGACGACCGATTTGACTTCGGCACGACTTTGGGTCGCTTAATTTCAGCCTAGCGGGCTAGGAATTCACACAGACAATCCTTGGGAATCCAGCTTTCAGGGGAGAACTCTTCCAAGCCTCTCAGAGGTCGTGAGGCCGAACGGCGAGCGTCAAAGCACTCGGTTTCGCTCCAGTAGTAGGCCTTTATTGACTAAATTGTAACATGACGACCGATGTGATTTTGGCAGGACTTTTTAGCGCCTACTTTTCAGTTACCTGGCGAAGATTTGAAACAAACGATCGGTGGGAATCCAGCTTTCAGGGGAGGCCTCTTCCAAGCCTCTCGGAGGTTGTGGGGCCGAACGGCGAGCGTTAAAGCACTCAGTTTCTCTCCAGTCGTCGGCCTTTATTGACTAAATTGTAACATGACGACCTATGTGACTTTGGCAAGACTTTTTAGCGCCTACGTTTGAGCTAGTGGGCTAAGATTTGAAACAAACGATCGGTGGGAATTCAGCTTTCAGGGGAGGCCTCCCCCGAGACGCTGGATGGTTGTGGGGCCGAGCGGCGAGCGTTAAAGCACTCAGTTTCGGTCCAGTAGGAGGCCTTTATTGGCTAAATTGTAACATGACGACCTATGTGATTTTGGCAGGACTTCTTAGCGCCTACTTTTCAGCTACTGGGCTAAGATTTTAAACAAACGATCGGTGGGAATACAGCTTTCAGGGGAGGCCTCCCCCGAGTCTCTGGACAGCTGTGGGGCCGAACGGCGAGCGTTAAAGCACTTGGTTTCTCTCCAGTAGTAGGCCTTTATTGAATAAATTGTAACATGACGACCTATGTGACTTTGGCAGGACATTTTAGCGCCTAGTTTTGAGCTAGTGGGCTAAGATTTGAAACAAACGATCGGTGGGAATCCAGCTTTCAGGGGAAGCCTCACCCGAGTCTCTGGACGGCTGTGGGGCCGAGCGTCGAGCGTTAAAGCACTCAGTTTCGCTTGAGTACCATGACGACCGATTTGACTTCGGCACGACTTTAGGTCGCTTAATTTCTACCTAGCGGGCTAGGAATTTACACAAACAATCCTTGGGAATCCAGCTTTCAAGTGAGGCCTCTTCCAAGCCTCTCGGAGCTCGTGAGGCCGAACTGCGAGCGTCAAAGCACTCTGTTTCGCTCCAGTAGTAGGGTTTTATTGACTAAATTGTAACATGACGACCTATGTGACTTTGGCAGGACTTTTTAGCGCCTACTTTTCAGCTACTGGGCGAAGATTTGAAACAAACGATCGGTGGGAATCCAGCTTTCAGGGGAAGCCTCACCCGAGTCTCTGGACGGCTGTGGGGCCGAGCGGCGAGCGTTAAAGCACTCAGTTTCGGTCCAGTAGGAGGCCTTTATTGAGTAAATTGTAACATGACGACCTATGTGATTTTGGCAGGACTTTTTAGCGCTTACTTTTGACCTAGTGCGCTAAGATTTGAAACAAACGATCGGTGGGAATCCAGCTTTCAGGGGAGTCCTCCCCCGAGTCTCTGGACGGCTGTGGGGCCGAGCGGCGAGCGTTAAAGCACTCAGTTTCGCTCGAGTACCATGACGACCGATTTGACTTCGGCACGACATTAGGTCGCTTAATTTCTACCTAGCGGGCTAGGAATTTACACAAACAAGCCTTGGGAATCCAGCTTTCAAGTGAGGCCTCTTCCAAGCCTCTCGGAGCTCGTGAGGCCGAACGGCGAGCGTCAAAGCACTCTGTTACGCTCCAGTAGTAGGGTTTTATTGACTAAATTGTAACATGACGACCTATGTGACTTTGGCAGGACTTTTTAGCGCCTACTTTTCAGCTACTGGGCAAAGATTTGAAACAAACGATCGGTGGGAATCCAGCTTTCAGGGGAGGCCTCTTCCAAAGCCTCTCGGAGGTCGTGGGCCCGAACGGCGAGCGTCAAAGCACTCGGTTTCGCTCCAGTCTTAGGCCTTTATTGACTAAATTGTAACATGACAACCTATGTGATTTTGGCAGGACTTTTTAGCGCTTACTTTTGACCTAGTGCGCTAAGATTTGAAACAAACGATCGGTGGGAATCCAGCTTTCAGGGGAGTCCTCCCCCGAGTCTCTGGACGGCTTTGGGGCCGAGCGGCGAGCGTTAAAGCACTCAGTTTCGGTCCGGTAGTAGGCCTTTATTGAATAAATTGTAACATGACGACCTATGTGATTTTGGCAGGACTTTTTAGCGCTTACTTTTGAGCTAGTGGGCTAAGATTTGAAACACATTATCGGTGGGAATCCAGCTTTCAGGGGTGTCCTCCCCCGAGTATCTGGACGGATGTGGGGCCGAACGGCGAGCGTTAAAGCACTCAGTTTCGCTCGAGTACCATGACGACCGATTTGACTTCGGCACGACTTTGGGTCGCTTAATTTCAGCCTAGCGGGCTAGGAATTCACACAGACAATCCTTGGGAATCCAGCTTTCAGGGGAGAACTCTTCCAAGCCTCTCAGAGGTCGTGAGGCCGAACGGCGAGCGTCAAAGCACTCGGTTTCGCTCCAGTAGTAGGCCTTTATTGACTAAATTGTAACATGACGACCGATGTGATTTTGGCAGGACTTTTTAGCGCCTACGTTTGAGCTAGTGGGCTAAGATTTGAAACAAACGATCGGTGGGAATCCAGCTTTCAGGGGAGGCCTCTTCCAAGCCTCTCGGAGGTTGTGGGGCCGAACGGCGAGCGTTAAAGCACTCAGTTTCTCTCCAGTAGTCGGCCTTTATTGACTAAATTGTAACATGACGACCTATGTGACTTTGGCAAGACTTTTTAGCGCCTACGTTTGAGCTAGTGGGCTAAGATTTGAAACAAACGATCGGTGGGAATTCAGCTTTCAGGGGAGGCCTCCCCCGAGACGCTGGATGGCTGTGGGGCCGAGCGGCCAGCGTTAAAGCACTCAGTTTCGGTCCAGTAGGAGGCCTTTATTGGCTAAATTGTAACATGACGACCTATGTGATTTTGGCAGGACGTCTTAGCGCCTACTTTTCAGCTACTGGGCTAAGATTTTAAACAAACGATCGGTGGGAATACAGCTTTCAGGGGAGGCCTCCCCCGAGTCTCTGGACAGCTGTGGGGCCGAACGGCGAGCGTCAAAGCACTTGGTTTCTCTCCAGTAGTAGGCCTTTATTGAATAAATTGTAACATGACGACCTATGTGACTTTGGCAGGACATTTTAGCGCCTAGTTTTGAGCTAGTGGGCTAAGATTTGAAACAAACGATCGGTGGGAATCCAGCTTTCAGGGGAAGCCTCACCCGAGTCTCTGGACGGCTGTGGGGCCGAGCGGCGATCGTTAAAGCACTCAGTTTCGCTTGAGTACCATGACGACCGATTTGACTTCGGCACGACTTTAGGTCGCTTAATTTCTACCTAGTGGGCTATGAATTTACACAAACAATCCTTGGGAATCCAGCTTTCAAGTGAGGCCTCTTCCAAGCCTCTCGGAGCTCGTGAGGCCGAACTGCGAGCGTCAAAGCACTCTGTTTCGCTCCAGTAGTAGGGTTTTATTGACTAAATTGTAACATGACGACCTATGTGACTTTGGCAGGACTTTTTAGCGCCTACTTTTCAGCTACTGGGCGAAGATTTGAAACAAACGATCGGTGGGAATCCAGCTTTCAGGGGAAGCCTCACCCGAGTCTCTGGACGGCTGTGGGGCCGAGCGGCGAGCGTTAAAGCACTCAGTTTCGGTCCAGTAGTAGGGTTTTATTGACTAAATTGTAACATGACGACCTATGTGACTTTGGCAGGACTTTTTAGCGCCTACTTTTCAGCTACTGGGCGAAGATTTGAAACAAACGATCGGTGGGAATCCAGCTTTCAGGGGAGGCCTCTTCCAAGCCTCTCGGAGGTCGTGGGGCCGAACGGCGAGCGTCAAAGCACTCGGTTTCGCTCCAGTAGGAGGCCTATATTGACTAAATTGTAACATGACAACCTATGTGACTTTGGCAGGACGTTTTAGCGCTTGCTTTTGACCCAGTGCGCTAAGATTTGAAACAAACGATCGGTGGGAATCCAGCTTTCCGGGTAGTCCTCCCCCGAGTCTCTGGACGGCTGTGGGGCCGAGCGGCGAGCGTTAAAGCACTCAGTTTCGCTCGAGTACCATGACGACCGATTTGACTTCGGCACGACTTTAGGTCGCTTAATTTCAGCCTAGCGGGCTAGGAATTCACACAGACAATCCTTGGGAATCCAGCTTTCAGGGGAGAACTCTTCCAAGCCTCTCAGAGGTCGTGAGGCCGAACGGCGAGCGTCAAAGCACTCGGTTTCGCTCCAGTAGTAGGCCTTTATTGACTAAATTGTAACATGACGACCGATGTGATTTTGGCAGGACTTTTTAGCGCCTACTTTTCAGTTACTGGGCGAAGATTTGAAACAAACGATCGGTGGGAATCCAGCTTTCAGGGGAGGCCTCTTCCAAGCCTCTCGGAGGTTGTGGGGCCGAACGGCGAGCGTTAAAGCACTCAGTTTCTCTCCAGTAGTCGGCCTTTATTGACTAAATTGTAACATGACGACCTATGTGACTTTGGATAGACTTTTTAGCGCCTACTTTTCCGCTACTGGGCTAAGATTTTAAAGAAACGATCGGTGGGAATCCAGCTTTCAGGGGAGGCCTGTTCCAAGCCTCTCGGAGGTCGTGGGGCCGAACGGCGAGCGTCAAAGCACTCTGTTTCGCTCCAGTAGGAGGCCTATATTGACTAAATTGTAACATGACAACCTATGTGACTTTTGCAGGACGTTTTAGCGCTTACTTTTGACCTAGTGCGCTAAGATTTGAAACAAACGATCGGTGGGAATCCAGCTTTCCGGGTAGTCCTCCCCCGAGTCTGTGGACGGCTGTGGGGCCGAGCGGCGAGCGTTAAAGCAATCAGTTTCGGTCCAGTAGTAGGCCTTTATTGAATAAATTGTAACATGACGACCTATGTGATTTTGGCAGGACTTTTTAGCGCTTACTTTTGAGCTAGTGGGCTAAGATTTGAAACACATTATCGGTGGGAATCCAGCTTTCAGGGGAGTCCTCCCCCGAGTATCTGGACGGATGTGGGGCCGAACGGCGAGCGTTAAAGCACTCAGTTACGCTCGAGTACCATGACGACCGATTTGACTTCGGCACGACTTTAGGTCGCTTAATTTCAGCCTAGCGGGCTAGGAATTCACACAGACAATCCTTGGGAATCCAGCTTTCAGGGAAGAACTCTTCCAAGCCTCTCAGAGGTCGTGAGGCCGAACGGCGAGCGTCAAAGCACTCGGTTTCGCTCCAGTAGTAGGCCTTAATTGACTAAATTGTAACATGACGACCGATGTGATTTTGGCAGGACTTTTTAGCGCCTACTTTTCAGTTACTGGGCGAAGATTTGAAACAAACGATCGGTGGGAATCCAGCTTTCAGGGGAGGCCTCTTCCAAGCCTCTCGGAGGTTGTGGGGCCGAACGGCGAGCGTTAAAGCACTCAGTTTCTCTCCAGTAGTCGGCCTTTATTGACTAAATTGTAACATGACGACCTATGTGACTTTGGCAAGACTTTTTAGCGCCTACGTTTGAGCTAGTGGGCTAAGATTTGAAACAAACGATCGGTGGGAATCCAGCTTTCAGGGGAGGCCTCCCCCGAGACTCTGGACGGCTGTGGGGCCGAGCGGCGAACGTTAAAGCACTCAGTTTCGGTCCAGTAGGAGGCCTTTATTGGCTAAATTGTAACATGACGACCTATGTGATTTTGGCAGGACTTCTTAGCGCCTACTTTTCCGCTACTGGGCTAAGATTTTAAACAAACGATCGGTGGGAATCCAGCTTTCAGGGGAGGCCTCTTCCAAGCCTCTCGGAGGTTGTGGGGCCGAACGGCGAGCGTTAAAGCACTCAGTTTCTCTCCAGTAGTCGGCCTTTATTGACTAAATTGTAACATGACGACCTATGTGACTTTGGCAGGACTTTTTAGCGCCTACTTTTCAGCTACTGGGCGAAGATTTGAAACAAACGATCGGTGGGAATCCAGCTTTCAGGGGAGGCCTCTTCCAAGCCTCTCGGAGGTCGTGGGGCCGAACGGCGAGCGTCAAAGCACTCGGTTTCGCTCCAGTAGGAGGCCTATATTGACTAAATTGTAACATGACAACCTATGTGACTTTGGCAGGACGTTTTAGCGCTTGCTTTTGACCCAGTGCGCTAAGATTTGAAACAAACGATCGGTGGGAATCCAGCTTTCCGGGTAGTCCTCCCCCGAGTCTCTGGACGGCTGTGGGGCCGAGCGGCGAGCGTTAAAGCACTCAGTTTCGCTCGAGTACCATGACGACCGATTTGACTTCGGCACGACTTTAGGTCGCTTAATTTCAGCCTAGCGGGCTAGGAATTCACACAGACAATCCTTGGGAATCCAGCTTTCAGGGGAGAACTCTTCCAAGCCTCTCAGAGGTCGTGAGGCCGAACGGCGAGCGTCAAAGCACTCGGTTTCGCTCCAGTAGTAGGCCTTTATTGACTAAATTGTAACATGACGACCGATGTGATTTTGGCAGGACTTTTTAGCGCCTACTTTTCAGTTACTGGGTGAAGATTTGAAACAAACGATCGGTGGGAATCCAGCTTTCAGGGGAGGCCTCTTCCAAGCCTCTCGGAGGTTGTGGGGCCGAACGGCGAGCGTTAAAGCACTCAGTTTCTCTCCAGTAGTCGGCCTTTATTGACTAAATTGTAACATGACGACCTATGTGACTTTGGATAGACTTTTTAGCGCCTACTTTTCCGCTACTGGGCTAAGATTTTAAAGAAACGATCGGTGGGAATCCAGCTTTCAGGGGAGGCCTGTTCCAAGCCTCTCGGAGGTCGTGGGGCCGAACGGCGAGCGTCAAAGCACTCTGTTTCGCTCCAGTAGGAGGCCTATATTGACTAAATTGTAACATGACAACCTATGTGACTTTTGCAGGACGTTTTAGCGCTTACTTTTGACCTAGTGCGCTAAGATTTGAAACAAACGATCGGTGGGAATCCAGCTTTCCGGGTAGTCCTCCCCCGAGTCTGTGGACGGCTGTGGGGCCGAGCGGCGAGCGTTAAAGCACTCAGTTTCGGTCCAGTAGTAGGCCTTTATTGAATAAATTGTAACATGACGACCTATGTGATTTTGGCAGGACTTTTTAGCGCTTACTTTTGAGCTAGTGGGCTAAGATTTGAAACACATTATCGGTGGGAATCCAGCTTTCAGGGGAGTCCTCCCCCGAGTATCTGGACGGATGTGGGGCCGAACGGCGAGCGTTAAAGCACTCAGTTACGCTCGAGTACCATGACGACCGATTTGACTTCGGCACGACTTTAGGTCGCTTAATTTCAGCCTAGCGGGCTAGGAATTCACACAGACAATCCTTGGGAATCCAGCTTTCAGGGAAGAACTCTTCCAAGCCTCTCAGAGGTCGTGAGGCCGAACGGCGAGCGTCAAAGCACTCGGTTTCGCTCCAGTAGTAGGCCTTAATTGACTAAATTGTAACATGACGACCGATGTGATTTTGGCAGGACTTTTTAGCGCCTACTTTTCAGTTACTGGGCGAAGATTTGAAACAAACGATCGGTGGGAATCCAGCTTTCAGGGGAGGCCTCTTCCAAGCCTCTCGGAGGTTGTGGGGCCGAACGGCGAGCGTTAAAGCACTCAGTTTCTCTCCAGTAGTCGGCCTTTATTGACTAAATTGTAACATGACGACCTATGTGACTTTGGCAAGACTTTTTAGCGCCTACGTTTGAGCTAGTGGGCTAAGATTTGAAACAAACGATCGGTGGGAATCCAGCTTTCAGGGGAGGCCTCCCCCGAGACTCTGGACGGCTGTGGGGCCGAGCGGCGAACGTTAAAGCACTCAGTTTCGGTCCAGTAGGAGGCCTTTATTGGCTAAATTGTAACATGACGACCTATGTGATTTTGGCAGGACTTCTTAGCGCCTACTTTTCCGCTACTGGGCTAAGATTTTAAACAAACGATCGGTGGGAATCCAGCTTTCAGGGGAGGCCTCTTCCAAGCCTCTCGGAGGTTGTGGGGCCGAACGGCGAGCGTTAAAGCACTCAGTTTCTCTCCAGTAGTCGGCCTTTATTGACTAAATTGTAACATGACGACCTATGTGACTTTGGATAGACTTTTTAGCGCCTACTTTTCCGCTACTGGGCTAAGATTTTAAAGAAACGATCGGTGGGAATCCAGCTTTCAGGGGAGGCCTGTTCCAAGCCTCTCGGAGGTCGTGGGGCCGAACGGCGAGCGTCAAAGCACTCTGTTTCGCTCCAGTAGGAGGCCTATATTGACTAAATTGTAACATGACAACCTATGTGACTTTTGCAGGACGTTTTAGCGCTTACTTTTGACCTAGTGCGCTAAGATTTGAAACAAACGATCGGTGGGAATCCAGCTTTCCGGGTAGTCCTCCCCCGAGTCTGTGGACGGCTGTGGGGCCGAGCGGCGAGCGTTAAAGCACTCAGTTACGGTCCAGTAGTAGGCCTTTATTGAATAAATTGTAACATGACGACCTATGTGATTTTGGCAGGACTTTTTAGCGCTTACTTTTGAGCTAGTGGGCTAAGATTTGAAACACATTATCGGTGGGAATCCAGCTTTCAGGGGAGTCCTCCCCCGAGTATCTGGACGGATGTGGGGCCGAACGGCGAGCGTTAAAGCACTCAGTTACGCTCGAGTACCATGACGACCGATTTGACTTCGGCACGACTTTAGGTCGCTTAATTTCAGCCTAGCGGGCTAGGAATTCACACAGACAATCCTTGGGAATCCAGCTTTCAGGGAAGAACTCTTCCAAGCCTCTCAGAGGTCGTGAGGCCGAACGGCGAGCGTCAAAGCACTCGGTTTCGCTCCAGTAGTAGGCCTTTATTGACTAAATTGTAACATGACGACCGATGTGATTTTGGCAGGACTTTTTAGCGCCTACTTTTCAGTTACTGGGCGAAGATTTGAAACAAACGATCGGTGGGAATCCAGCTTTCAGGGGAGGCCTCTTCCAAGCCTCTCGGAGGTTGTGGGGCCGAACGGCGAGCGTTAAAGCACTCAGTTTCTCTCCAGTAGTCGGCCTTTATTGACTAAATTGTAACATGACGACCTATGTGACTTTGGCAAGACTTTTTAGCGCCTACGTTTGAGCTAGTGGGCTAAGATTTGAAACAAACGATCGGTGGGAATCCAGCTTTCAGGGGAGGCCTCCCCCGAGACTCTGGACGGCTGTGGGGCCGAGCGGCGAACGTTAAAGCACTGAGTTTCGGTCCCGTAGGAGGCCTTTATTGGCTAAATTGTAACATGACGACCTATGTGATTTTGGCAGGACTTCTTAGCGCCTACTTTTCCGCTACTGGGCTAAGATTTTAAACAAACGATCGGTGGGAATCCAGCTTTCAGGGGAGGCCTGTTCCAAGCCTCTCGGAGGTCGTGGGGCCGAACGGCGAGCGTCAAAGCACTCGGTTTCGCTCCAGTAGGAGGCCTATATTGACTAAATTGTAACATGACAACCTATGTGACTTTGGCAGGACGTTTTAGCGCTTACTTTTGACCTAGTGCGCTAAGATTTGAAACAAACGATCGGTGGGAATCCAGCTTTCCGGGTAGTCCTCCCCCGAGTCTCTGGACGGCTGTGGGGCCGAGCAGCGAGCGTTAAAGCACTCAGTTTCGCTCGAGTACCATGACGACCGATTTGACTTCGGCACGACTTTAGGTCGCTTAATTTCAGCCTAGCGGGCTAGGAATTCACACGGACAATCCTTGGGAATCCAGCTTTCAGGGGAGGCCTCTTCCAAGCCTCTCGGAGGTCGTGGGGCCGAACAGCGAGCGTTAAAGCACTCAGTTTCGGTCCAGTAGGAGGCCTTTATTGACTAAATTGTAACATGACTACCTATATGACTTTGGCAAGACTTTTTAGCGCCTACCTTTGAGCTAGTGGGCTAAGATTTCAGAAAAACGATCGGTGGGAATCCGGCTTTTAGGGGAAGCCGCTTCCAAGCCTCTCGGAGGTCGTGGGCCCGAACGGCGACCGTCAAAGCACTCGGTTTCGCTCGAGTACCATGACGACCGATTTGACTTCGGCACGACTTTAGGTCGCCTAATTTCTGCCTAGCGGGCTAGGAATTTACACAGACAAGCCTTGGGAATCCAGCTTTCAGGGGAGGCCACTTCCAAGCCTCTCAGAGGTTGTGGGGCCTAACGGCGAGCGTCAAAGCACTCGGTTTCGCTCCAGTCTTAGGCCTTTATTGACTAAATTGTAACATGACAACCTATGTGACTTTGGCAGGACTTTTTAGCGCTTACTTTTGACCTAGTGCGGTAAGATTTGAAAAAAACGATCGGTGGGAATCCAGCTTTCAGGGGAGTCCTCCCCCGAGTCTCTGGACGGCTTTGGGGCCGAGCGGCGAACGTTAAAGCACTCAGTTTCGGTCCAGTAGTAGGCCTTTATTGAATAAATTGTAACATGACGACCTATGTGATTTTGGCAGGACTTTTTAGCGCTTACTTTTGAGCTAGTGGGCTAAGATTTGAAACACATTATCGGTGGGAATCCAGCTCTCAGGGGAGTCCTCCCCCGAGTATCTGGACGGATGTGGGGCCGAACGGCGAGCGTTAAAGCACTCAGTTACGCTCGAGTACCATGACGACCGATTTGACTTCGGCACGACTTTAGGTCGCTTAATTTCAGCCTAGCGGGCTAGGAATTCACACAGACAATCCTTGGGAATCCAGCTTTCAGGGGAGAACTCTTCCAAGCCTCTCAGAGGTCGTGAGGCCGAACGGCGAGCGTCAAAGCACTCGGTTTCGCTCCAGTAGTAGGCCTTTATTGACTAAATTGTAACATGACGACCGATGTGATTTTGGCAGGACTTTTTAGCGCCTACTTTTCAGTTACTGGGCGAGGATTTGAAACAAAAGATTGGTGGGAATCCACCTTTCAGGGGAGGCCTCTTCCAAGCCTCTCGGAGGTTGTGGGGCCGAACGGCGAGCGTTAAAGCACTCAGTTTCTCTCCAGTAGTCGGCCTTTATTGACTAAATTGTAACATGACGACCTATGTGACTTTGGCAAGACCTTTTAGCGCCTACGTTTGAGCTAGTGGGCTAAGATTTGAAACAAACGATTGGTGGGAATCCAGCTTTCAGGGGAGGCCTCCCCCGAGACTCTGGACGGCTGTGGGGCCGAGCGGCGAGCGTTAAAGCACTCAGTTTCGGTCCAGTAGGAGGCCTTTATTGGCTAAATTGTAACATGACGACCTATGTGATTTTGGCAGGACTTCTTAGCGCCTACTTTTCCGCTACTGGGCTAAGATTTTAAACAAACGATCGGTGGGAATCCAGCTTTCAGGGGAGGCCTCTTCCAAGCCGCTCGGAGGTCGTGGGGCCGAACGGCGAGCGTCAAAGGACTCGGTTTCGCTCAAGTAGGAGGCCTATATTGACTAAATTGTAACATGACAACCTATGTGACTTTGGCAGGACGTTTTAGCGCTTACTTTTGACCTAGTGCGCTAAGATTTGAAACAAACGATCGGTGGGAATCCAGCTTTCCGGGTAGTCCTCCCCCGAGTCTCTGGACGGCTGTGGGGCCGAGCGGCGAGCGTTAAAGCACTCAGTTTCGCTCGAGTACCATGACGACCGATTTGACTTCGGCACGACTTTAGGTCGCTTAATTTACGCCTAGCGGGCTAGGAATTCACACAGACAATCCTTGGGAATCCAGCTTTCAGGGGAGGCCTCTTCCAAGCCTCTCGGAGGTCGTGGGGCCGAACAGCGAGCGTTAAAGCACTCAGTTTCGGTCCAGTAGGAGGCCTTTATTGACTAAATTGTAACATGACTACCTATATGATTTTGGCAAGACTTTTTAGCGCCTACCTTTCAGCTAGTGGGCTAAGATTTGAGAAAAACGATCGGTGGGAATCCGGCTTTTAGGGGAGGCCGCTTCCAAGCCTCTCGGAGGTCGTGGGCCCGAACGGCGAGCGTCAAAGCACTCGGTTTCGCTCGAGTACCATGACGACCGATTTGACTTCGGCACGACTTTAGGTCGCCTAATTTCTGCCTAGCGGGCTAGGAATTTACACAGACAAGCCTTGGGAATCCAGCTTTCAGGGGAGGCCACTTCCAAGCCTCTCAGAGGTTGTGGGGCCTAACGGCGAGCGTCAAAGCACTCGGTTTCGCTCCAGTCTTAGGCCTTTATTGACTAAATTGTAACATGACAACCTATGTGACTTTGGCAGGACGTTTTAGCGCTTACTTTTGACCTAGTGCGCTAAGATTTGAAACAAACGATCGGTGGGAATCCAGCTTTCAGGGGAGTCCTCCCCCGAGTCTCTGGACGGCTTTGGGGCCGAGCGGCGAGCGTTAAAGCACTCAGTTTCGGTCCAGTAGTAGGCCTTTATTGAATAAATTGTAACATGACGACCTATGTGATTTTGGCAGGACTTTTTAGCGCTTACTTTTGAGCTAGTGGGCTAAGATTTGAAACACATTATCGGTGGGAATCCAGCTTTCAGGGGAGTCCTCCCCCGAGTATCTGGACGGATGTGGGGCCGAACGGCGAGCGTTAAAGCACTCAGTTTCGCTCGAGTACCATGACGACCGATTTGACTTCGGCACGACTTTAGGTCGCTTAATTTCAGCCTAGCGGGCTAGGAATTCACACAGACAATCCTTGGGAATCCAGCTTTCAGGGGAGAACTCTTCCAAGCCTCTCAGAGGTCGTGAGGCCGAACGGCGAGCGTCAAAGCACTCGGTTTCGCTCCAGTAGTAGGCCTTTATTGACTAAATTGTAACATGACGACCGATGTGATTTTGGCAGGACTTTTTAGCGCCTACTTTTCAGTTACTGGGCGAGGATTTGAAACAAAAGATCGGTGGGAATCCACCTTTCAGGGGAGGCCTCTTCCAAGCCTCTCGGAGGTTGTGGGGCCGAACGGCGAGCGTTAAAGCACTCAGTTTCTCTCCAGTAGTCGGCCTTTATTGACTAAATTGTAACATGACGACCTATGTGACTTTGGCAAGACTTTTTAGCGCCTACGTTTGAGCTAGTGGGCTAAGATTTGAAACAAACGATCGGTGGGAATCCAGCTTTCAGGGGAGGCCTCCCCCGAGACTCTCGGAGGTCGTGGGGCCGAACGGCGAGTGTCAAAGCACTCGGTTTCGCTCCAGTAGGAGGCCTATATTGACTAAATTGTAACATGACAACCTATGTGACTTTGGCAGGACGTTTTAGCGCTTACTTTTGACCTAGTGCGCTAAGATTTGAAACAAACGATCGGTGGGAATCCAGCTTTCAGGGGAGTCCTCCCCCGAGTATCTGGACGGATGTGGGGCCGAACGGCGAGCGTTAAAGCACTCAGTTTCTCTCCAGTAGTCGGCCTTTATTGACTAAATTGTAACATCACAACCTATGTGACTTTGGCAGGACGTTTTAGCGCTTACTTTTGACCTAGTGCGCTAAGATTTGAAACAAACGATCGGTGGGAATCCAGCTTTCCGGATAGTCCTCCCCCGAGTCTCTGGACGGCTGTGGGGCCGAGCGGCGAGCGTTAAAGCACTCAGTTTCGCTCGAGTACCATGACGACCGATTTGACTTCGGCACGACTTTAGGTCGCTTAATTTCAGCCTAGCGGGCTAGGAATTCACACAGACAATCCTTGGGAATCCAGCTTTCAGGGGAGGCCTCTTCCAAGCTTCTCGGAGGTCGTGGGGCCGAACAGCGAGCGTTAAAGCACTCAGTTTCGGTCCAGTAGGAGGCCTTTATTGACTAAATTGTAACATGACTACCTATGTGACTTTGGCAAGACTTTTTAGCGCCTACCTTTGAGCTAGTGGGCTAAGATTTGAGAAAAACGATCGGTGGGAATCCAGCTTTTAGGGGAGGCCGCTTCCAAGCCTCTCGGAGGTCGTGGCCCCGAACGGCGAGCGTCAAAGCACTCTGTTTCGCTCGAGTACCATGACGACCGATTTGACTTCGGCACGACTTTAGGTCGCCTAATTTCTGCCTAGCGGGCTAGGAATTTACACAGACAAGCCTTGGGAATCCAGCTTTCAGGGGAGGCCACTTCCAAGCCTCTCAGAGGTTGTGGGGCCTAACGGCGAGCGTCAAAGCACTCGGTTTCGCTCCAGTCTTAGGCCTTTATTGACTAAATTGTAACATGACAACCTATGTGACTTTGGCAGGACTTTTTAGCGCTTACTTTTGACCTAGTGCGATAAGATTTGAAACAAACGATCGGTGGGAATTCAGCTTTCAGGGGAGGCCTCTTCCAAGCCTCTCGGAGGTCGTGGGGCCGAACGGCGAGCGTCAAAGCACTCGGTTTCGCTCCAGTAGTAGGGTTTTATTGACTAAATTGTAACATGACGACCTATGTGACTTTGGCAGGACTTTTTAGCGCCTACTTTTCAGCTACTGGGCGAAGATTTGAAACAAACGATCGGTGGGAATCCAGCTTTCAGGGGAGTCCTCCCCCGAGTCTCTGGACGGCTTTGGGGCCGAGCGGCGAGCGTTAAAGCACTTGGTTTCTCTCCAGTAGTAGGCCTTTATTGACTAAATTGTAACATGACGACCTATGTAATTTGGCAGGACTTTTTAGCGCCTACTTTTCAGCTACTGGGCTAAGATTTGAAACAAACGATCGGTGGGAATCCAGCTTTCAGGGGAGGCCTCTTCCAAGCCTCTCTGAGGTCGTGGGCCCGAACGGCGAGCGTCAAAGAACTCGGTTTCGCTCCAGTAGTAGGCCTTTATTGACTAAATTGTAACATGACAACCTATGTGACTTTGGCAGGACTTTTTAGCGCTTACTTTTCACCGAGTGCGCTAAGATTTGAAACAAACGATGGGTGGGAATCCAGCTTTCAGGGGAGTCCTCCCCCGAGTCTCTGGACGGCTGTGTGTCCGAGCGGCGACCGTTAATGCACTCAGTTTCGCTCGAGTACCATGACGACAAATTTGACTTCGGCACGACTTTAGGTCGCTTAATTTCAGACTAGCGGGCTAGGAATTCACACAGACAAGCCTTGGGAATCCAGCTTTCAAGGGAGGCCTCTCCCAAGCCTCTCGGAGCTGGTGGGGCCGAACGGCGAGCGTCGAAGCACTCGGTTTCGCTCCAGTAGTAACCCTTTATTGACTAAATTGTAACATCACAACCTATGTGACTTTGGCAAGACTTTTCTGCGCCTACTTTTCAGCTACTGGGCTAAGATTTGAAACAAACGATCGGTGGGAATGCAGCTTTCAGGGGAGGCCTCTTCCAAGCCTCTCGGAGGTCGTGGGGCCGAACGGCGAGCGTCATAGCACTCGGTTTCTCTCCAGTAGTTGGCCTTTATTGACTAAATTGTAACATGACGACCTATGTGATTTTGGCAAGACTTTTTAGCGCCTACTTTTGAGCTAGTGGGCTAAGATTTTTTTAAAACAAACGATCGGTGGGAATCCAGCTTTCAGGGGAGTCCTCCCCCGAGTCTCTGGAAGGCTGTGGGACCGAGCGGCGAGCTTTAAAGCACTCAGTTTCGCTCGAGTACCATGACGACCGATTTGACTTCGGCACGACTTTAGGTCGCTTAATTTCAGCCTAGCGGGCTAGGAATTCATACAGACAAGCCTTGGGAATCCAGCTTTCAGGGGAGGCCTCTTCCAAGCCTCTCGGAGGTCGTGGGGCCGAACGGCGAGCGTCATAGCACTCGGTTTCTCTCCAGTAGTAGGCCTTTATTGACTAAATTGTAACATGACGACCTATGTGACTTTGGCAAGACTTTTTAGCGCCTACTTTTGAGCTACTGGGCTAAGATTTGAAAGAAACGATCGGTGGGAATCCAGCTTTCAGGGGAGGCCTCTTCCAAGCCTCTTGGAGGTTGTGGGCCCGAACGGCGAGCGTCAAAGCACTCGGTTTCGGTCCAGTAGTAGGCCTTTATTGACTAAATTGTAACATGACGACCCATGTGATTTTGGCAGGACTTTTTTGCGCCTACTTTTCAGCTACTGGGCTAAGATTTGAAACAAACGATCGGTGGGAATCCAGCTTTCAGGGGAGGCCTCCCCTGAGTCTCTGGACGGCTGTGGGGCCGAGCGGCGAGCGTTAAAGCACTCTGTTTTGGTCCAGTAGGAGGCCTTTATTGACTAAATTGTAACATGACGACCTATGTGATTTTGGCAGGACTTCTTAGCGCCTACTTTTCAGCTACTGGGCGAAGATTTGAAACAAACGATCGGTGGGAATCCAGCTTTCAGGGGAGTCCTCCCCCGAGTCTCTGGACGGCTTTGGGGCCGAGCGGCGAGCGTTAAAGCACTTGGTTTCTCTCCAGTAGTAGGGTTTTATTGACTAAATTGTAACATGACGACCTATGTGACTTTGGCAGGACTTTTTAGCGCCTACTTTTCAGCTACTGGGCGAAGATTTGAAACAAACGATCGGTGGGAATCCAGCTTTCAGGGGAGTCCTCCCCCGAGTCTCTGGACGGCTTTGGGGCCGAGCGGCAAGCGTTAAAGCACTTGGTTTCTCTCCAGTAGTAGGCCTTTATTGACTAAATTGTAACATGACGACCTATGTTTTTTGGCAGGACTTTTTAGCGCCTACTTTTCAGCTACTGGGCTAAGATTTGAAACAAACGATCGGTGGGAATCCAGCTTTCAGGGGAGGCCTCTTCCAAGCCTCTCTGAGGTCGTGGGCCCGAACGGCGAGCGTCAAAGCACTCGGTTTCGCTCCAGTAGTAGGCCTTTATTGACTAAATTGTAACATGACAACCTATGTGACTTTGGCAGGACTTTTTAGCGCTTACTTTTCACCGAGTGCGCTAAGATTTGAAACAAACGATGGGTGGGAATCCAGCTTTCAGGGGAGTCCTCCCCCGAGTCTCTGGACGGCTGTGTGTCCGAGCGGCGACCGTTAATGCACTCAGTTTCGCTCGAGTACCATGACGACAAATTTGACTTCGGCACGACTTTAGGTCGCTTAATTTCAGACTAGCGGGCTAGGAATTTACACAGACAAGCCTTGGGAATCCAGCTTTCAAGGGAGGCCTCTCCCAAGCCTCTCGGAGCTGGTGGGGCCGAACGGCGAGCGTCGAAGCACTCGGTTTCGCTCCAGTAGTAACCCTTTATTGACTAAATTGTAACATCACAACCTATGTGACTTTGGCAAGACTTTTCTGCGCCTACTTTTCAGCTACTGGGCTAAGATTTGAAACAAACGATCGGTGGGAATGCAGCTTTCAGGGGAGGCCTCTTCCAAGCCTCTCGGAGGTCGTGGGGCCGAACGGCGAGCGTCATAGCACTCGGTTTCTCTCCAGTAGTTGGCCTTTATTGACTAAATTGTAACATGACGACCTATGTGATTTTGGCAAGACTTTTTAGCGCCTACTTTTGAGCTAGTGGGCTAAGATTTTTTTAAAACAAACGATCGGTGGGAATCCAGCTTTCAGGGGAGTCCTCCCCCGAGTCTCTGGAAGGCTGTGGGACCGAGCGGCGAGCTTTAAAGCACTCAGTTTCGCTCGAGTACCATGACGACCGATTTGACTTCGGCACGACTTTAGGTCGCTTAATTTCAGCCTAGCGGGCTAGGAATTCATACAGACAAGCCTTGGGAATCCAGCTTTCAGGGGAGGCCTCTTCCAAGCCTCTCGGAGGTCGTGGGGCCGAACGGCGAGCGTCATAGCACTCGGTTTCTCTCCAGTAGTAGGCCTTTATTGACTAAATTGTAACATGACGACCTATGTGACTTTGGCAAGACTTTTTAGCGCCTACTTTTGAGCTACTGGGCTAAGATTTGAAAGAAACGATCGGTGGGAATCCAGCTTTCAAGGGAGGCCTCTCCCAAGCCTCTCGGAGCTGGTGGGGCCGAACGGCGAGCGTCGAAGCACTCGGTTTCGCTCCAGTAGTAACCCTTTATTGACTAAATTGTAACATCACAACCTATGTGACTTTGGCAAGACTTTTCTGCGCCTACTTTTCAGCTACTGGGCTAAGATTTGAAACAAACGATCGGTGGGAATGCAGCTTTCAGAGGAGGCCTCTTCCAAGCCTCTCGGAGGTCGTGGGGCCGAACGGCGAGCGTCATAGCACTCGGTTTCTCTCCAGTAGTTGGCCTTTATTGACTAAATTGTAACATGACGACCTATGTGATTTTGGCAAGACTTTTTAGCGCCTACTTTTGAGCTAGTGGGCTAAGATTTTTTTAAAACAAACGATCGGTGGGAATCCAGCTTTCAGGGGAGTCCTCCCCCGAGTCTCTGGAAGGCTGTGGGACCGAGCAGCGAGCTTTAAAGCACTCAGTTTCGCTCGAGTACCATGACGACCGATTTGACTTCGGCACGACTTTAGGTCGCTTAATTTCAGCCTAGCGGGCTAGGAATTCATACAGACAAGCCTTGGGAATCCAGCTTTCAGGGGAGGCCTCTTCCAAGCCTCTCGGAGGTCGTGGGGCCGAACGGCGAGCGTCATAGCACTCGGTTTCTCTCCAGTAGTAGGCCTTTATTGACTAAATTGTAACATGACGACCTATGTGACTTTGGCAAGACTTTTTAGCGCCTACGTTTGAGCTACTGGGCTAAGATTTGAAAGAAACGATCGGTGGGAATCCAGCTTTCAGGGGAGGCCTCTTCCAAGCCTCTTGGAGGTTGTGGGCCCGAACGGCGAGCGTCAAAGCACTCGGTTTCGGTCCAGTAGTAGGCCTTTATTGACTAAATTGTAACATGACGACCTATGTGATTTTGGCAGGACTTTTTTGCGCCTACTTTTCAGCTACTGGGCTAAGATTTGAAACAAACGATCGGTGGGAATCCAGCTTTCAGGGGAGGCCTCCCCTGAGTCTCTGGACGGCTGTGGGGCCGAGCGGCGAGCGTTAAAGCACTCTGTTTTGGTCCAGTAGGAGGCCTTTATTGACTAAATTGTAACATGACGACCTATGTGATTTTGGCAGGACTTCTTAGCGCCTACTTTTCAGCTACTGGGCGAAGATTTGAAACAAACGATCGGTGGGAATCCAGCTTTCAGGGGAGTCCTCCCCCGAGTCTCTGGACGGCTTTGGGGCCGAGCGGCGAGCGTTAAAGCACTTGGTTTCTCTCCAGTAGTAGGGTTTTATTGACTAAATTGTAACATGACGACCTATGTGACTTTGGCAGGACTTTTTAGCGCCTACTTTTCAGCTACTGGGCGAAGATTTGAAACAAACGATCGGTGGGAATCCAGCTTTCAGGGGAGTCCTCCCCCGAGTCTCTGGACGGCTTTGGGGCCGAGCGGCAAGCGTTAAAGCACTTGGTTTCTCTCCAGTAGTAGGCCTTTATTGACTAAATTGTAACATGACGACCTATGTTTTTTGGCAGGACTTTTTAGCGCCTACTTTTCAGCTACTGGGCTAAGATTTGAAACAAACGATCGGTGGGAATCCAGCTTTCAGGGGAGGCCTCTTCCAAGCCTCTCTGAGGTCGTGGGCCCGAACGGCGAGCGTCAAAGCACTCGGTTTCGCTCCAGTAGTAGGCCTTTATTGACTAAATTGTAACATGACAACCTATGTGACTTTGGCAGGACTTTTTAGCGCTTACTTTTCACCGAGTGCGCTAAGATTTGAAACAAACGATGGGTGGGAATCCAGCTTTCAGGGGAGTCCTCCCCCGAGTCTCTGGACGGCTGTGTGTCCGAGCGGCGACCGTTAATGCACTCAGTTTCGCTCGAGTACCATGACGACAAATTTGACTTCGGCACGACTTTAGGTCGCTTAATTTCAGACTAGCGGGCTAGGAATTTACACAGACAAGCCTTGGGAATCCAGCTTTCAAGGGAGGCCTCTCCCAAGCCTCTCGGAGCTGGTGGGGCCGAACGGCGAGCGTCGAAGCACTCGGTTTCGCTCCAGTAGTAACCCTTTATTGACTAAATTGTAACATCACAACCTATGTGACTTTGGCAAGACTTTTCTGCGCCTAC
Source organism: Phycodurus eques (assembly GCF_024500275.1). NCBI lineage: Eukaryota > Metazoa > Chordata > Actinopteri > Syngnathiformes > Syngnathidae > Phycodurus > Phycodurus eques. Next base: position 8,635 of record NW_026904068.1, on the reverse strand, counting down.
TTTTCAGCTACTGGGCTAAGATTTGAAACAAACGATCGGTGGGAATGCAGCTTTCAGGGGAGGCCTCTTCCAAGCCTCTCGGAGGTCGTGGGGCCGAACGGCGAGCGTCATAGCACTCGGTTTCTCTCCAGTAGTTGGCCTTTATTGACTAAATTGTAACATGACGACCTATGTGATTTTGGCAAGACTTTTTAGCGCCTACTTTTGAGCTAGTGGGCTAAGATTTTTTTAAAACAAACGATCGGTGGGAATCCAGCTTTCAGGGGAGTCCTCCCCCGAGTCTCTGGAAGGCTGTGGGACCGAGCGGCGAGCTTTAAAGCACTCAGTTTCGCTCGAGTACCATGACGACCGATTTGACTTCGGCACGACTTTAGGTCGCTTAATTTCAGCCTAGCGGGCTAGGAATTCATACAGACAAGCCTTGGGAATCCAGCTTTCAGGGGAGGCCTCTTCCAAGCCTCTCGGAGGTCGTGGGGCCGAACGGCGAGCGTCATAGCACTCGGTTTCTCTCCAGTAGTAGGCCTTTATTGACTAAATTGTAACATGACGACCTATGTGACTTTGGCAAGACTTTTTTGCGCCTACTTTTCAGCTCCTGGGCTAAGATTTGAAACAAAACGTTCGGTGGGAATCCAGCTTTCGGGGGAGGCCTCCCCCGAGTCTCTGGACAGCTGTGGGAATGAACAGCGAGCGTCAAAGCACTCGGTTTCTCTCCAGTAGTAGGCCTTTATTGACTAAATTGTAACATGACAACCTATGTGACTTTGGCAGGACTTTTTCGCGCTTACTTTTGACCGAGTGCGCTAAGATTTGAAACAAACGATCGGTGGGAATCCAGCTTTCAGGGGAGTCCTCCCCCGAGTTTCTGGACGGCTAGGGGCCGAGCGGCGAGCGTTAAAGCACTCAGTTTCGCTCGAGTACCATGACGACCGATTTGACTTCGGCACGACTTTAGGTCGCTTAATTTCAGCCTAGCGGGCTAGGAATTCACACAGACAATCCTTGGGAATCCAGCTTTCGGGGAGGCCACTTCCAAGCCTCTCAGAGGTCGTGGGGCCTAACGGCGAGCGTCAAAGCACTCTGTTTCGCTCCAGTAGTAGGCCTTTATTGACTAAATTGTTACATGACGACCTATGTGACTTTGGCAGGACTTTTGTGCGCCTACTGTTCAGCTACTGGGCTAACATTTGAAACAAAACGATCGGTGGGAATCCAGCTTTCAGGGGAGGCCTCTTCCAAGCCGCTCAGAGGTCGTGGGCCCGAACGGCGAGCGTCAAAGCACTCGGTTTCGCTCCAGTAGTAGGCCTTTATTGACTAAATTGTAACATGACAACCTATGTGACTTTGGAAGGACGTTTTAGTGCTTACTTTTGACCGAGTGCGCTAAGATTTGAAACGAACGATCGGTGGGAATCCAGCTTTCAGGGGAGTCCTCCCCCGAATCTTTGGACGGCTGTGGGGCCGAGCGGCGAGCGTTAAAGCACTCAGTTTCGCTCGAGTACCATGACGACCGATTTGACTTCGGCACGACTTTAGGTCGCTTAATTTCAGCCTAGCGGGCTAGGAATTCACACAGACAATCCTTGGGAATCCAGCTTTCAGGGGAGGCCACTCCCAAGCCTCTCAGAGGTTGGGGGGCCTAACGGCGAGCATCATAGCACTCGGTTTCTCTCCAGTAGTTGGCCTTTATTGACTAAATTGTAACATGACGACCTATGTGATTTTGGCAAGACTTTTTAGCGCCTACTTTTGAGCTAGTGGGCTAAGATTTTTTTAAAACAAACGATCGGTGGGAATCCAGCTTTCAGGGGAGTCCTCCCCCGAGTCTCTGGAAGGCTGTGGGACCGAGCGGCGAGCTTTAAAGCACTCAGTTTCGCTCGAGTACCATGACGACCGATTTGACTTCGGCACGACTTTAGGTCGCTTAATTTCAGCCTAGCGGGCTAGGAATTCACACAGACAATCCTTGGGAATCCAGCTTTCAGGGGAGGCCACTCCCAAGCCTCTCAGAGGTTGGGGGGCCTAACGGCGAGCATCAAAGCACTCGGTTTCGCTCCAGTAGTAGGCCTTTATTGACTAAATTGTAACATGACGACCTATGTGACTTTGGCAGGACTTTTTTGCGCCTACTTTTCAGCTCCTGGGCTAAGATTTGAAACAAAACGATCGGTGGGAATCCAGCTTTCGGGGGAGGCCTCCCCCGAGTCTCTGGACAGCTGTGGGAACGAACAGCGAGCGTCAAAGCACTCGGTTTCTCTCCAGTAGTAGGCCTTTATTGACTAAATTGTAACATGACAACCTATGTGACTTTGGCAGGACTTTTTCGCGCTTACTTTTGACCGAGTGCGCTAAGATTTGAAACAAACGATCGATGGGAATCCAGCTTTCAGGCGAGGTTTCCCTCGAGTCTCTGGACGGCTGTGGGGCCGAGCGGCGAGCGTTAAAGCACTCAGTTTCGGTCCATTAGGAGGCCTTTATTGACTAAATTGTAACATGACGACCTATGTGATTTTGGTGGACTTTTTAGCGCCTACTTTTCAGCTACTGGGCTAAGATTTTAAACAAACGATCGGTGGGAATCCAGCTTTCAGGGGAGGCCACTTCCAAGCTTCTCAGAGGTCGTGGGCCCGAACGGCGAGCGTCAAAGCACTCGGTTTCGCTCCAGTAGTAGGCCTTTATTGACTAAATTGTAACATGACAACCTATGTGACTTTGGCAGGACCTTTTAGCGCCTACCTTTGAGCTAGTGCGCTAAGATTTGAAACAAACGATCGCTGGGAATCCATCTTTCACGGGAGGCCTCCCCCGAGTCTCTGGACAGCTGTGGGGCCGAACGGCGAGCGTCAAAGCACTCGGTTTCTCTCCAGTAGTAGGCCTTTATTGACTAAATTGTAACATGAAAACCTATGTGACTTTGGCAGGACTTTTTAGCGCTTACTTATGAGCTAGTGGGCTAAGATTTGAAACAAATTATGGGTGGGAATCCAGCTTTCAGGGGAGTCCTCCCCCGAGTCTCTGGACGGCTGTGGGGCAGAGCGGCGAGCGTTAAAGCACTCAGTTTCGCTCGAGTACCATGACGACCGATTTGACTTCGGCATGACTTTAGGTCGCTTAATTGCAGCCTAGCGGACTAGGAATTCACACAGACAATCCTTTGGAATCCAGGTTTCAGGGGAGGCCTCTTCCAAGCCTCTCGGAGGTCGTGGGGCCGAACGGCGAGCGTCATAGCATTCGGTTTCTCCCCAGTAGTAGGCCTTTATTGACTAAATTGTAACATGACGACCTATGTGACTTTGGCAAGACTTTCTAGCGCCTACTTTTGAGCTAGTGGGCTAAGATTTGAAACAAAGGATCGGTGGGAATCCAGCTTTCAGAGGAGGCCTCTTCCGAGCCTCTCGGAGGTCGTGGGGCCGAACGGCAAGCGTCAAAGCACTCGGTTTCGCTCCAGTAGTAGGCCTTTATTGACTAAATTGTAACATGACAACCTATGTGACTTTGGCAGGACATTTTAGTGCTTACTTTTGAGCTAGTGCGCTAAGATTTGAAACAAACGATCGGTGGGAATCCAGCTTTCAGGGGAGGCCTCCCCCGAGTCTCTGGACGGCTTTGGGGGCGAACGGCGAGCGTCAAAGCACTCGGTTTCTCTCCAGTAGTTGGCCTTTATTGACTAAATTGTAACATGACGACCTATGTGATTTTGGCAGGACTTTTTAGCGCCTACTTTTCAGCTACTGGGCGAAGATTTAAAACAAACGATCGGTGGGAATCCAGCTTTCAGGGTAGGCCTCTTACAAGCCTCTCGGAGGTCGTGGGGCCGAACAGCGAGCGTCAAAGCACTCGTTTTCGCTACAGTAGTCGGCCTTTATTGACTAAATTGTAACATGACGACCTATTTGATTTTGGCAGGACTTTTTAGCGCTTACTTTTGAGCTAGTGGGCTAAGATTTGAAACAAACGATCGGTGGGAATCCAGCTTTCAGGGGAGGCCTCCCCCGAGTCTCTGGACAGCTGTGGGGCCGAACGGCGAGCGTCAAAGCACTCAGTTTCGGTCCAGTAGGAGGCCTTTATTGACTAAATTGTAACATGACGACCTATTTGATTTTGGCAGGACTTTTTAGCGCCTACTTTTCAGCTACTGGGCTAAGATTTGAAATAAACGATCGGTGGGAATCCAGCTTTCAGGGGAGGCCACTTCCAAGCCTCTCAGAGGTCGTGGGGCCTAACGGCGAGCGTCAAAGCACTCGGTTTCGGTCCAGTAGTAGGCCTTTATTCACTAAATTGTAACATGACGACCTATGTGACTTTGGCAAGACTTTCTTACGCCTACATTTGAGCTAGTGGGCTAAGATTTGAAACAAATTATCGGTGGGAATCCAGCTTTCAGGGGAGTCCTCCCCCGAGTCTCTGGACGGCTGTGGGGCCGAACGGCGAGCATTAAAGCACTCAGTTTCGCTTGAGTACCATGACGACCGATTTGACTTCGGCACGACTTTAGGTCGCTTAATTTCAGCCTAGCGGGCTAGGAATTCACACAGACAATCCTTGGGAATCCAGCTTTCAGGGGAGGCCTCTTCCAAGCCTCTCGGAGGTCGCGGGGCCGAACGGCGAGCGTCATAGCATTCGGTTTCTCTCCAGTAGTAGGCCTTTATTGACTAAATTGTAACATGACGACCTATGTGACTTTGGCAAGACTTTCTTACGTCTACTTTTGAGCTAGTGGTCTAAGATTTGAAACAAACGATCGGTGGGAATCCAGCTTTCAGGGGAGGCCTCTTCCAAGCCTCTCGGAGGTCGTGGGGCCGAACGGCGAGCGTCAAAGCACTCTGTTTCGCTCCAGTAGGAGGCCTTTATTGACTAAATTGTCACATGACGACCTATGTGATTTTGGCAGAACGTTTTAGCGCCTACTTTTCAGCTACTGGGCTAAGATTTGAAACAAACGATCGGTGGGTATCCAGCTTTCAGGGGAGTCCTCTTCCGAGCCTCTCGGAGGTCGTGGGGCCGAACGGCAAGCGTCAAAGCACTCGGTTTCGCTCCAGTAGTAGGCCTTTATTGACTAAATTGTAACATGACAACCTATGTGACTTTGGCAGGACTTTTTAGCGCTTACTTTTGAGCTAGTGGGCTAAGATTTGAAACAAATTATCGGTGGGAATCCAGCTTTAAGGGGAATCCGTCCCCGAGTCTCTGGACGGCTGTGGGGCCGAGCGGCGAGCGTTAAAGCACTCAGTTTCGCTCGAGTACCATGACGACCGATTTGACTTCGGCACGACTTTAGGTCGCTTAATTTCAGCCTAGCGGGCTAGGAATTCACACAGACAATCCTTGGGAATCCAGCTTTCAGGGGAGGCCTCTTCCAAGCCTCTCGGAGGTCGTGGGGCCGAACGGCGAGCGTCATAGCATTCGGTTTCTCTCCAGTAGTAGGCCTTTATTGACTAAATTGTAACATGACGACCTATGTGACTTTGGCAAGACTTTTTTGCGCCTACTTTTCCGCTACTGGGCTAAGATTTGAAACAAACGATCGGTGGCAATCCATCTTTCAGGGGAGGCCTCCCCCGAGTCTCTGGACGGCTGTGGGGCCGAGCGGCAAGCGTTAAAGCACTCAGTTTCGGTCCAGTCGGAGGCCATTATTGGCTAAATTGTAACATGACGACCTGTGTGATTTTGGCAGGGCTTTTTAGCGCTTACTTTTGACCTAGTGCGTTAAGATTTGAAACAAATGATCGGTGGGAATCCAGCTTTAGGGGGAGTCCTCCACCGAGTCTCTGGACAGCTGTGGGGCCGAGCGGCGAGCGTTAAAGCACTCAATGTCGCTCGAGTACCATGACGACCGATTTGACTTCGGCACGACTTTAGGTCGCTTAATTTCAGCCTAGCGGGCTAGGAATTAACACAGACAATCCTTGGGAATCCAGCTTTCAGGGGAGGCCACTTCCAAGCCTCTCAGAGGTCGTGGGGCCTATCGGCGAGCGTCAAAGCACTCGGTTTCGCTCCAGTAGTAGGCCTTCATTGACTAAATTGTAACATGACGACCTATGTGACTTTGGCAAGACTTTTTAGCGCTTACTTTTGAGCTAGTGGGCTAAGATTTGAAACAAACGATCGGTGGGAATCCAGCTTTCAGGGGAGGCCTCCCCCGAGTCTCTGGACAGCTGTGGGGCCGAACGGCGAGCGTCAAAGCACTCAGTTTCGGTCCAGTAGGAGGCCTTTATTGACTAAATTGTAACATGACGACCTATTTGATTTTGGCAGGACGTTTTAGCGCCTACTTTTCAGCTACTGGGCTAAGATTTGAAAGAAACGATCGGTGGGAATCCAGCTTTCAGGGGAGGCCTCTTCCAAGCCTCTGGACGCTGTGGGGGCGAACGTCGAGCGTCAAAGCACTCGGTTTCTCTCCAGTAGTTGGCCTTTATTGACTAAATTGTAACATGACGACCTATGTGATTTTGGCAGGACTTTTGAGCACTTACTTTTGAGCTAGTGGGCTAAGATTTGAAACACATTATCGGTGGGACTCCAGCTTTCAGGGGAGTCCTCCCCCGAGTCTCTGGACGGCTGTGGGCCCGAACGGCGAGCGTCAAAGCACTCAGTTTCGCTCGAGTACCATGACGACCGATTTGACTTCGGCACGACTTTAGGTCGCCTACTTTCTGTCTAGCGGGCTAGGAATTTACACAGACAAGCCTTGGGAATCCAGCTTTCAAGGGAGGCCTCTTCCAAGCCTCTCGGAGCTCGTGAGGCCGAACGGCGAGCGTCAAAGCACTCGGTTTCTCTCCAGTAGTTGGCCTTTATTGACTAATTTGTAACATGACGACCGATGTAACTTTGGCAGGACTTTTTCGCGCTTACTTTAGAGCTCGTGGGCTAAGATTTGAAACAAACGATCGGTGGAAATCCAGCTTTCAGGGGACGCCTTCCCCGAGTCTCTGGACGGCTGTGGGGCAGAGTGGCGAGCGTTAAAGCACTCAGTTCCGGTCCAGTAGTAGGCCTTTATTGACTAAATTGTAACATGACGACCTATGTGATTTTGGCAGGACGTTTTAGCGCTTACGTTTGAGCTAGTAGGGCTAAGATTTGAAACAAACGATCAGTGGGAAGCCAGCTTTCAGGGGAGGCCTCCCCCAAGTCTCTGGACGCTGTGGGGGCGAACGTCGAGCGTCAAAGCACTCGGTTTCTCTCCAGTAGTTGGCCTTTATTGACTAAATTGTAACATGACGACCTATGTGATTTTGGCAGGACTTTTGAGCACTTACTTTTGAGCTAGTGGGCTAAGATTTGAAACACATTATCGGTGGGACTCCAGCTTTCAGGGGAGTCCTCCCCCGAGTCTCTGGACGGCTGTGGGGGCGAACAGCGAGCGTCAAAGCACTCGGTTTCTCTCCAGTAGTTGGCCTTTATTGACTAAATTGTAACATGACGACCTATGTGATTTTGGCAGGACTTTTTAGCGCCTACTTTTCAGCTACTGGGCGAAGATTTGAAACAAACGATCGGTGGGAATCCAGCTTTCAGGGGAGGCCTCTTCCAAGCCTCTCGGAGGTCGTGGGGCCGAACGGCGAGCGTCAAAGCACTCGTTTTCGCTCCAGTAGTAGGCCTTTATTGACTAAATTGTAACATGACGACCTATGTGATTTTGACATGACTTTTTAGCGCTTACTTTTGAGCTAGTGGGCTAAGATTTGAAACACATTATCGGTGGGAATCCAGCTTTCAGGGGAGTCCTCCCCCGAGTCTCTGGACGGCTGTGGGGCAGAGTGGCGAGCGTTAAAGCACTCAGTTTCGGTCCAGTAGTCGGCCTTTATTGACTAAATTGTAACATGACGACCTATGTGATTTTGGCAGGACTTTTTTAGCGCTTACTTTTGAGCTAGTGGGCTAAGATTTGAAACACATTATCGGTGGGAATCCAGCTTTCAGGGGAGTCCTCCCCCGAGTCTCTGGACGGCTGTGGGGCCGAGCGGCGAGCGTTAAAGCACTCAGTTTCGCTCGAGTACCATGACGACCGATTTGACTTCGGCACGACTTTAGGTCGCTTAATTTCAGCCTAGCGGGCTAGGAATTCACACAGACAATCCTTGGGAATCCAGCTTTCAGGGGAGGCATCTTCCAAGCCTCTCGGAGGTCGTGGGGCCGAACGGCGAGTGTCATAGCACTCGGTTTCTCTCCAGTAGTAGGCCTTTATTGACTAAATTGTAACATGACGACCTATGTGACTTTGGCAAGACTTTTTAGCACCTACTTTTGAGCTAGTGGGCTAAGATTTGAAATACACGATCAATGGGAATCCAGCTTTCAGGGGAGTCCTCCCCCGAGTCTCTGGACGGCTGTGGGGCCGAACGGCGAGCGTTAAAGCACTCAGTTTCGCTCGAGTACCATGACGACCGATTTGACTTCGGCACGACTTTAGGCCGCTTAATTTCAGCCTAGCGGGCTCGGAATTCACACAGACAATCCTTGGGAATCCAGCTTTTAGGGGAGGCCTCTTCCAAGCCTCTCGGATGTCGTGGGGCCGAACGGCGAGCGTCAAAGCACTCGGTTTCTCTCCAGTAGTTGGCCTTTATTGACTAAATTGTATCATGACGACCTATGTGATTTTGGCAGGACTTTTTTGCGCCCACTTTTTAGCTAGTGG